>NW_004444175.1:1895485-1914427 GCF_000243295.1 Trichechus manatus latirostris
GGCTTTGGGTAGAATTGTCATTTTCATGATGTTGAGTCTACCTATCCATGAGCATGGTATGTTTTTCCATTTAGGTAGATCCCTTTGGGTTTCTTGCAGTAGTGTTTTGTAGTTTTCTTTGCATAGGTCTTTTAAATCCCTGGTTAGATTTATTCCTAAGTATTTTATTTTTTTAGGGGCTATTATAAATGGTATTACTTTCGTGATATCTTTTTCATTGTTCTCTTTATTGGTTTATTGGAATCCAACTGATTTTTATATGTTTATCTTGTATCCGGCTATTCTGCTAAATCTTTCTATTAGTTCCAATAGTTTTCTCGTGGAGTTTTTTGGGTTTTCTATGTATAGTATCATATCATCTGCAAATAGGAACAGTTTGACTTCTTCATTACCAATTTGGACCTCCTCTATTTCTTTTTCTTGTCTTACTGATCTAGCTAGAACTTTCAGGACAATGTTAAATAGGAATGGTGATAAAGGGCATCCTTATCTTGTTCCCTTTGTCAAGGGGAATGTTTTCAGCCTCTCTCCATTAAGAATGATGTTGGCCATTGTTTTTGCAAAGATGCCCTTTATTATGTTGAGAAATTTCCCTTGTATACCTATTGTACTGAGAGTTTTTATCAGGAATGGATGTTGGACTTTGTTGAATGCATTTTCTGTGTCAACTGAGATGATCATGTGATTCTTCTTTCCTTTTATGTATGTGGTGGATTATTTTGATTGATTTTCTAATGTTGAACCATCCTTGCATAGCTGGTATGAATCCTACTTGGTCGTGGTGTATTATTTGTTTGAAATGATGTTGAGTTCTATTGGCTAGAATTTTGTTGAGAATTTTTGCATCTGTATTCATGAGAGATACTGGTCTGTAATTCTCTTTTTTGTTGCGTTTTTGCCTGGTTTTGGTATCAGGGTTATACTGACTTCATAGAATGAATTCAGAAGTGTCGCTTTCTTTTCTATATTCTGAAATAGTTTGAGTAGTACTGGTATAAGCTCTTATCTGAATGTTTTGGTAGAATTCTCTAGTGAAGTCATCTAGGCCGGGGCTTATTTTTTTGGTGGGAGTTTATTACCTTTTCAATCTCTTCTCTTGTTATGGGTCTGTTCAGATTTTCAGCAACACTTTGTGAGAGTTTGGGTAGGTAGTGTGCTTCTAGAAATTTATCCATTTCATCTAGGTTTTCAAATTTGTTGGAGTATAGTTCTTCACAGGACTCTGTTATGATCCTTTTTATTTCAGTTGGGTCTGTTGTAATGTCCCCTGTCATTTCTTATTTGGGTTATTTTCGTCCTCTCCTGTTTTTCTTTCGTCAGTATGGCCAGTGGTTTGTCGATTTTATTGATCCTTTCAAAGAACCAACTTTTGGTTTTGTTGGTTCTTCCTATTCTCTATTTCATTTATTTTTGCTCTGATCTTTATTATTTCCTTTCTTCTGGTGGCTGTGGGCTTTTTTAGCTGTACTTTTTCTGTTTGAGTTGTGTAGTTAATGTTTTGATTTTGTCCCTTTCTTATTTTTTGATGTGTGCATTTATTGCTATAAATTGTTCTCTGAGGACTGCCTTTGCTGTGTCCCAAAGGTTTTTGGTATGATGTATTTTCATTCTCGTTTGATTCTAGGAATTTTTTGATTTTATCTCCGATTTCTTCTATTCGCCAGTGGTTTGTAAGCATGGTGTTATTCAGTTTCCATGTACTTGATTTTTTTCCTTGCTCTTTCTGTTGTTAATTTGTACCTTGATGGCGTTGTGGTTCAAGAAGATACTTTGTGTTATCTCAACGTTTTGTATCTTGTCGAGGGTTGCTCTGTGGTCTAAGATGTAGTCTATTCTGGAGAACGTTCCATGTACATTCGAAAAGAATGTGTACTTTGCAGCTGTAAGGTGGAGTGTTCTATATATTTCTATGAGGTCAAGTTGGCTGATTGTGCCCTTTAGGTGTTCTGTATCTTTGTTGAGTTTCTTTTCAGATGTTCTTTTACCGAGAGTGGCGTGTTGAAGTCTCCTACTATTATCCCGGAACTGTCAATTTCTCTTTTCAATGCTGTTAGAGTTTATGTATTTTGGACCCTGTCACTGGGTGCATAGATGTTTATTATGGTTATGTCTTCATGATGGATTGTCCTCTTAATCATTATATAGTGTCCTTCTTTGTGTTTTATGGTGCATTTTGTTTTAAAGTCTATTTTATCTGAGATTAGTGTTGCCACTCCTGCTCTTTTTTGGTGGTTGTTTTCTTGATTTGTTTTCATCCTTTGATTTTTAATAAACTTACGTCTTTGTTTCTAAAGTGTGTCTCTTGTAGACAGCAAATTGATGAATCCTGTTTTTTTTTAATCCATTCTGTCACTCTCCATCTCTTTATGGGTACATTTAGGCCATTTACATTCAGTGTAATTATTGATAGATGTGACTTTATTGCTGTCATTTTGTAGTGCTTTTTTTTGTGATGCTGACATTTTCTTTGCTCCTCTTACTCTCCTGTGCTGAGTTCCTTTCGTTTGTGGATTTTGTTTTTTCATTTCTTTTTTGTAAGTTTTGTTTTTAGTGAGACTTTATGTTTTTCCTCTTTATTTTGATGAGTAGGTTTGTTAACTTTCTTTGTGGTTACTGTGAAATTTACCCTTAGCTTCCTAAGTTTGAGGCAGTCTATTATTACTTCGTATTGCCTTGCCTTCCTCTCCATTAGAAGGTTCTATACCTATACTGTTTATTCCCTCTTTTATTGTTCTGATGTTGTTGTCATTTACAGATTAACTGCTCTGATTCCCTGTTGTATTTCTTTTGGTTTTGGACAGTCCTTGAGAGTTCATTTCCTAGGCTGGTATCTGGCTGGTATGATCCTGTGTCCTAGATTGAGCCTGTGAGCTGATGTTGTTTGTTCTCAGATTGAAGGACTCCCTTTAATAATTCCTGTAAGTTTGGTTTGGTTTTTACATATTCCCTTAATTTCCGTTTATCTGGAAATGTCCTAATTTCATTATCATATTTGAGAGACAATTTGCAGGATACATTATTCTTGGCTGGCAATTTTTTCTTACAAGTTTTTATATATGTCATTCCATTGCCGTCTTGCCTGCATGGTTTCTGCCAAATAATCTGAGCTTAGTCTTATTGTTTCTCCTCTGTATATGACTTTTTGTTTTTCATGAGTTGCTCTCAGGATTCTTTGTCTTTGGTTTTGGCGAGTGTGATTATGATATGCCTTGGTGATTTTCTTTTGGGGTCTATCCTATATGGGGTTCATTGAGCTTCCTGGATGGCCAGCTTTTCATCTTTCACGATATTGTGGAAGTTTTCTGTCAGCAGTTCTTCAATGATCCTTTCTGTATTTTCTGTTTTCTCCCTCTGTTCTGGAACTCTGATCACTCACAAACTTTTGCTTTTGATTGTATCCCACATGATTCTCAGGGTCTCTTCATTTTTCTTTTTTCTGATTTTTCCTCAAACAGACTTGTATCCAAGTGTTTGTCTTCAAGTTCACTGATCCCGTCTTCCACCGTTTCAAACCTGCTCCTCAGCCCTTCCATGACACTGTCCATTTCTGAAACCTTGTTATCTTTTGGATTTCTAATTGTTGGCTTTGTATGATTTCTAGTTGTGAATTTATTTTGGCATTTTGTTCCTGCATTATTTTTCTGAATTCTTCCATTTTTTTGTCTGTATTTTCCATGAATTTGTCTGCCTTTTCCATGAAATTTGTCTATTTTTTTCCTCATTTTTGTCTGCTTTTTGCTTCAACTCTTGGATAATTCTGAGTATTAGAGATTTGAATTCCCTATCAGGTAGTTCTAGTGCCTTTTCTTCTACTGGAAAGTCATCTGGTGTTTTATTTTGGATGCTTACTGGAACCATCCTGTCCTGTTTTTGTATATGTTTTGATATTGTCTGCTCTCTTCGGGGCATTCGGTAGTTCTTTTCCTCTTTTATTGATTGTAGATTTGTTTGTTTCATCCCACTTTTTTGTTTTCTTTGGCTATGTCTGAGCAGGCAGGCTGTGTGCTCTTTGTTGTTTACTCATCTGTGGACACAATGCTTTTTGCCTCCTTCTCCAATTGGCAGGGTCAGTCACTCATATATGCTACAGCAGGGCAGGTGTAGCTGAAGAGGAACTGCTGGTATGGGTTGTTTGTGGCATGTACTAGGGCCAACAGGGCGGACCGGGAATCAGTGCAGAGCAGATTTTGGTAGGCCTTGCCTCTGGTGCTTGGGGTGTGATGTTCAGCATATGGTGCAGGTAGGCAGGATGGAGGGGGGATATTGTGATGTGTGGAGCTAAGATGGGTATGGGAAAGGGGAGAGAGAGGAGAGAGGAAGAGGAGCCAAAAACATACAAACAAAAAAGATGCTAAGGGAGCTTGCTGTTGGAGTGGAGAGATGAGAGACTATGAAATGGAGAAAAACAAAAAGGAGAGGAAGAAGAAAGAAAAAAAAGAAAATAAATAAATAAATAAAAATTAGAAAGAAAAAAGAAAAGAAAATCTCACAGGGATCCCACCGGTGCAGCTGCGAGGCCTAGGGAAGTTGCTCCCAGGCCGTGAAGTACAGCCTGGTTATAAGGGGTAGAGGTGTCATTCAATGCCAGGTATTTAGGAGACAGGAAGAGAAAGTAAGTATAGAGAGATGAGGAACTGAGTAATGAAGAAAGATAAAAAGGGAAAAATACAGAAAACATAACAAAACAAAACAAACAAACAAAAGAACAAGAACCTCCCCCCCCAAAAAAAAACAGAAAGAAAAAAAAAAAAGAAAAAATAAATGCTCTCAGGGATCCCTCTGTGTGCCTGCACAAACTGAGGAGGTAGGTCCCAAGCCATGCAATACTGCCTGGCTAGAATGGGCTCCCAATTTGAGAAGAGAAAAAGAAAAACAAACAAGCAATTTAAAACAAACAAACAAAAAAGCCCCAGTATCTCACCAGTGTGGCAGCACAGGCTGAGCAGCAGTTTCACATTCGAGTGGCGTTTCACAGCCTTTCAGAAGGAAGCAAGGATGGCACATGGAGCCAGGTATTTGACAGAAAGGAGGGGGAAGTGGTGAGAGGTATGGAAGAAATCAAAAGAAGCGGAAAAAAGCAACACCAGCAGCCAACAAATGACACTCAGGGAGCTGGCCAGTGCAGGCAGGTGGATCCAAGCAACACTAGGGTGAAGCTGATGCTTCCTGGCTAAGACTGTGGCCGCAGGAAACAGGAGGCTGAGTGGGGGTGAAGTGGGAGGGGCTTGGGAAAGCGTATATCACTGGTTACAGGTTTTTCTGTCTCCTGCAGGAAGCTCTGTGAAGCTGCTTTCTCGTACCCCATTCGCTGATCTCTGATAGGCGTCCAAGATGGTGGATCTGTGCTGCGTTAGCTGATAGGGGACCTCTGCATGTATCTGTCCTCACTCTCTGTTCTCTGTCAGTTTCTTATTCCATTTGGTGCTTGGCTGTGTTCTTTATCTTTTCACTGATGCTCAGGGTTTCAGGATTGCCGTTTTCTCTGTTTGGCTTTGTTTTTTGGATCTTTGCTTTGGAGGGATGGTGTGGTGCTTCTGTCTACAGCATCATGTTGCCCAGAAGTCTAAAATTTAGTTGTACAGGAGGATTTTGTTGGAAGTCATTTTCCTCCAGTAACCCCAGAAAAGACGCAGAAATTAGAGGAACTAAATACTATCCCTAGAGTGAAAGCAGGGAAGCAGCTGGATGCTCAAAATCCTCACCCTCACCCTAAGCAGCCAAGTCACTTACTTCTCTGAACTGAATATGAGTCTACACGCTGAATGGTGCCTATTGAGTAACCTTCACAATTATTGAAAAAAATAATCACATCAAGGTACATTATTGTGAAATGTCAGCTCATCAGGGATAGAAACGATCAGGAGTAAGACAGAGATCCAATTTATTAAAAGCAACGCTGAAAACGAGAAGCCAGAGTAATGCTTTCAAAATTGTGACGGAAAATGACTTTAAATTCAAAATTATATATACGGCCAGATATTAATCAAGAGAGTAAATCAGAGGCATTTTTAGACATGCAAGATCTCAATTTATGTCCTATTCACTCTCAGAAAGCTACCAAGGAACATACATAGGAAGATGTGATAAATAAAAAAGAAGGCAAGAAGAATCCCTAGGATGAAAGTTGTACATTAATCTAGACAGCATCTACAGTCGATACAGGAGTTAAGCACATGGAAGGATTTAGGAGTTGGCTCTCTAGGAAAAAAATGGAAGTAAAGCATTAGTAGTCTTTGTGTTTGCAACATACAGTGTTGGTCTTCCCCTTCCCACCTTTTGAGGGGGGAAAATAAAGTAGTATACTTTCGCCCCTATGAGTACCACTTGGCTGAAAATAAAAATTTTAGGCTGTATCTGCTAACATGGTTGTTATAGCATAACTCTACAATAAATAATGCATAGTTCAAAAAACAGAGAATTTATTTCTAAAAACCCCGTACCTTTTCCGATATCAGCACCTAATCTGGTTCGGGCAAAATCTAGTGGATATACTACACATAAGGATGTTGCTCCAGCAGCTCCACCAGAAGCCAGGTTTGCCAAAAACCACCTCCAGAACTGAAACGTATTAATTAAAAAGTGGTTATTAAACTACAGAACCTGACTATTTAAAACAGCTGGTAAATTCTTATTTCTATAGAGGTTTTGAAAACCCAGATTTACAAATTGCTTTTATAAAGTAAACATTTATAACAAAATATAGTAACCTTTCTTTAAAAAATGAATACATAAGGAACAATTTAAGATGGAGGAAATGAAGGTAGTATATTTATTTAGGTTTTAAAATCTAAATGTTATCAGATATTAAAAGTTATCTTCTTCCAAGTTCTTTTTGACTGATCTACTGCTTTATTACATTCCTCAGTAGATACTAAACAAACTTTAATGAGCTTGTAGATAAAAGTTTTTATTTGGATATGGAGAGAAACCCAAAATACTTCTCTTCATATCCATGTAGCCTTTGTTTCTTATCACGCAGATGAGTGATGTAGTTTAGGTGCTGACATACTGAAATTCCAGGATATTTTAATGATCTCTGCGCTTGACTATTAACTGAAAGGTTGGTGGTTCAAACTCATCCAGAGGTGCCTCAGAAGAAAGGCCTGGTGATCTGCTTCTGAGGTCATAGCCTTGAAAACCCTATGGAGTACAGCTCTACTCTGCAAGGTTGCCATGAGTTGATATTGACTCAGTGACAACTGGTTTTGTTTTCTTAGAAAAGCAGCCCAAGTTAAGCAAAAGAGGCCACATATAAGATGATCATTCCTTTAGACTGTATGAACTTTTTGTTAATAATAGTGTTAGCTAGTAACTAAAATGTCAGACATATATGGAGGCTTTAGTTGTGCCCTTTTTTTGTGCAGGACGGGAGTGGGGGATGGCAATATTTCATAGTGCCCCAATTTCACAGTGTAATTTTCGTACAATTAAATTTGAACGGCTCAAAAATACATTTAATTATGTTCAAATACTGATATGAAAATTGGCAAAAATCAATTATAAAAGCTCCAATACAAATATTTCAGCACGAAGAATGTATGGAAAAAGAAAGGAATATTTGAACTGGAGCTGCTTTGGAAAATCCAGGCCACATGGCCACTGTAACCATTATATACATTAAAGTGAAAAATGTTCTAGTCACACTCAGTTTCTTGCTTTACTGTCCTGCTGTTATTTCTAACAATAGTTTTAAGTCTCACATTTAGAACTCTCGGTTTACTCTTGGCCTAGAATGCCCTTCCTATCTTTTTAAACAAAAAATGTTATCTGTGGCTTCATCCTCTAATTCAAGTTCTACCTCTTCTGCAAAATCCTCTCCGATGTCCAACCCTTCCAAAACTGTATGCAATCGTACTCTTCCCATAAATACTTCATCTCTCAGAGAATTAAAGATAAATCACATGACCAATATGTAAAATGTGTCAATGTGTTTGTTACAGATTCTCATCTTTTTTGAAAATAATACAACCACTTTCTACTTTCAATTTATAATGTGTGGACAAGTCTTGTTGTATCTCCTACAGGGTACACATTTCTTGAAGTTAGGATTATTATTACTTTTTATGTAATAGATTTATTGAAATAAATTTACATACCTAACAATTCACCCATGTAAAGCGTATGATTCAATGCAATTTTAGTATATTCACAGAGTTGTGCAGCCATCACCATGATTTTAGAACATTTTCATCACCCGAAAAGGAAACCCTGTACCCATTAGCAGTCACTCCCTGTCTTAACACCCCTCCCCCGAGTCCTAGGCAACTAATCTTTCTATCTCTATAGATTTACCTATTCTGGAATTTCATATAAACGGAATTACACAGTATGTAGCCTTTTGTCACTGGCTTCTTTCACTTAGATAATGTTTACAAGGTTCATCCATGTTGTAGGTGTTATCAGTATCTCATTCCTCTTTATTGCCAAATAATATTTCATTGTATGAACACACCACATTTTATTTATCCATTCATCAGTTGACGAATATTTGGGTTGTTTCCATTTTTTGGAGGCTAGTATTTGTAATTCATCTTTTTGTCTCACAGAGCAAGTCATTGGGTCTTGCCTGGAGGAACATATTTCAACAAGTACTGGTTTAATGAACTGTACTGGGAATGCCAATTACTGTTCCCAGCTTCCCATGGCTCCTTTCAAGTAAAACTCATTGGTTCTATTGTACATGTTTCACAATTATACAGAGGTAGACAGGAGACTGCAACTGACCCGAAGGTAGCTAATGCAGAGATGATCTGTAACCTGGTAGAAAAAGATGAGTTGGGTCAAAGTCTCTTTCTTGGAAATATGACTTTAGAGATTCTACGCCAGTCTGTAGTAAGGACAGAAATAGAAAAGTTACTGATTTTTTTTTTTTAGGTCTCAGATTACTTTGAGACTGTTGAAAACTACAGACCTCTCCCAAGGGGAAAAAAAACACATGTATAAACATACACTTTTGGTGTGTTCAATGTATACCTAAAGCATCCATGGATTCCAGTTTAAGAACCTTTGACTCAGAGAAAGGACAGAAGGGACCTCCATGATATTAACACTGAACTTAAAGGAATAAGAAAATGTACATAAACAAAAGAGGTAGGTAATGATAAGAAAACAAAGCAAGCACACCCACAAAAAAGCAGTTCATTAGAGAGATAGACCAGGTCACCTCAGAGGGAAGGATGAAGAATACTGTTTGATCCCTAGGGCTGCCTTTGGTTCCAATTCCAGTGCTGGTGTATCATTACAATAAACCCCCTTTTCCTGAAGTAATTTCAGTGAATCTGTTTCTTACAATCAAATAAGTCAAATTAAACATGAAGTATAGCATAAAGGTTTATAAAGCAGATATTAAATTCTGCTTAACCTTTTTCCTGTCCCATGTAAGAGAAAGAAGGTAGATCAATGCCTTTTTGCATAGATTATCATAAAATTCATTATTCAAACCAGCACACTTTTGATAGTGAAAGTAGGAGCTATGAAAAAATGATGCAGGCAGGCACAACACGTAAATAGGATGGCCAACCCTAGTGAGGGGAGGGAAAAGGGAAGGGAGCAGAGGGAGGGAGGAGGGAGGAAGGGAAAGAGAGAGGGAGGGAAGGAGGGATTTGTCTGTGCTGACTCTTAATCCCGTAAGTGTTTCTGTAATGGATGAAACCTGTCCTTCTACACTAACCTCGAAAAGAAAATAGACCCAGGAGAGGTAATGTATCAGTATAAATGAGTCTCAGTTATTATAAGTTAGTAATTTCAAGTCTTGTTAAAGGAGAGGGAATGGATGGAGAGGAATCGGGAAGCAAGAGAAAGATGAAAGAGGAGTCTGAAGGTTTTGAAGGAAAATAATCCTGTTCACTTTCAACTGCCGACGAATAGGTAACTGTGAGGGAACCCAATGATGTATGCAAGAACAAATGCCCTGGGAGCAAAGTTCCTTCTAACAAAGTTTGTCTTATGCAAAGAGAGCGAGGAGAAGCTCTAGTCTTCTCTGTCAAGGATTGTGCTGGAAGCTCCTAAGGGGCGGCAGAGAAATTTTATGCCCAGGCCCAACAGAGGCTCAGCCAGTCTACTCAGCCAAGCTGAGAAGAGTAGAGTGTGGTGGAAGGACCTGAGTTTGGGAGTTAGAAAGACATGAACAAATTACTTGGGCAAGTACTTTAAGCTTTGAGTTTCGCTTCCCTTATCTGTACATTTAGGATAAAAACAACTACCTCACAGTGAGAGGTGAAAATTCAGTGAAACAATATATGATATACACCTCCCTTACCAAGGCTAGGGAGCCCTGGTGGTGCAGTGGTTAAGAGCTATGGCTGTTAACCAAAAGGTTAGCAGGTCAAATCCACCAGCTGCTCCATGGAAACCCTATGGGGCAGTTCTACTCTGACCTACAGAGTTGCTATGATTGGAATCAACTCAACGGCAACGGGTTTGGTTTTGGTTTTTACCATAGCTATTTCTAAAACCTTTTTATTTTGAAATAACTGTAGATTCACACGCAGTTGTAAGAAATAATACAGTGATCCCATAAACTCTTTGACCAATTTCCCCCAATGGTAACATCTAGCAAAACTACAGTACAGGAAACTGACATTAATAAAAACCTAATTTATTCAGATTTCAAGTCTTACATAATCCTGACACTTTGTATGTGATTTAGTTCTACGAAGTTTTATCACATGTGCAGATCCATGTGACCGATGCAACAGTCAACAGTTCCATCCTAGGGATGCCTCATGCTACCCATTAATAGCTACAGACTCCCCCCTTTTCCTGTCAACCACTATTCTGTTTTCCATCTCTTTGTCATTTCAAGAATATTACATAAATGGAATCAGATAGTATATAATCTTTGATATAGCTTTTTTTACTTAGCATCTAAATTTGCTGTATGGATTAAAAGTTTGTTCCTTTTTACTGCTGAGCAGTATTTCACGGTATGATACAACAGTGTGTTAACCATTTACCTGTTGAAAGACATCCTTGTTGTTTCCAACTTTTCCTATTATGAAAAAACCTGCTATTAACATTGTGTACACTGGGTCTTCCTCTGTGAATATAAGTTTTCATTTCTCTGGGATAAATGCCCAAGGGTTCAATCTCTGGGTCTTATGGTAAATGACATGTTTAGTCTGTAAGAAATTGCCCATACTCTTTTCCAGAGTGGCAGTATCATTTTGCATTCCCATCAGAGACGTAAGAGTGATTGTTTCTCTGCATCCTCAAATCATTTGATATTCTCTCTAGTTTCATTTTTGCCATTCTGATAGGTTTGTCATGATATCTCATTATGGTAGATTAATGACTTTTAAACTCACACACTGTGTTTGTTTGTTCAATCTTCCCTGCTTCTTTAAAAACAGGTGAGAAACCAAAAATACTGATTTTTCTTTTTTAGTTATTTTTCTTCACTAATTTTTTTTAGGGGTGGGGTAGAGATGAGATAAAATTTTGATGTCCAAGGGTAGAAATAAATGGGTCATAAATACCTAAATTTAGCAAATAATACACATTTAAATATTATATAATTACTTAATCATAACTGAATACCTTTACATTCTATACAAGATAGCATGCTTTTTATAGGCATACTAAAAATGTTTTCAGCTGAGGCTCTACTAATTTGGATTTACTACAGACTTTTCACAAGTATCAAAGTTAACTTTTATAAAACATTTAGGGCCATGCTATCTACAGTTAGAACAGATGTTAATAAATAAATACTCTGGTTAATTCAAGAGTTAATTGTTCCATTTGGGCTTAGTCCTGTAGAAACTATCTTTTTGCGGAGGTGGGCTGGGAAGTGTGCAATAAAGGTTTAACAGTCTTGGGCTGCCCAAACCTGCACACACCAAAGGTCTTCAGGACTGGCCAGATGACTGGCTTCTGAGCGATAACCTCTGAGCCCTTGGAATATCTTGCCTGATAACAGTGTCTTTGTACAGCTGAGGCTTTGGGCCACGTCAAATAGTTTATGCTAACAATTTGATTTATGGTGAAAGCTTGTTTTTTTTTTTAATTGTGTTAAAAATATTTAAAACAAAACATTTTCCATTTCAACAATTTTTACATGTACGATTCAGTGACACTGATTATATTCATAATGCTGTGCCACCATTACCACCATCTTTTTCCAAATTATCCCACTACCATTAACAGAAATTCAGGGCCTCCTAAGCAATGACTCCCCCTTTCCCCATCCTGCCCACCCCTAATAACCATGAATAACCTTTGGTCTCTATACATTTGCTTGGTGAATGCTTGTTTTTATGTCTGGGGCTTGGAGCATGCTGGGTCAGTTTGACCTCTGGGGATGGGGTGGGTGGGGGCTGGAGACTAAGTAGCTGTCAGTCACGCTCTATGCTCATGTGTCTGATCCCCAACAAAAACCCTGGACACCAACGTTTGTGTGAAGTTTCTCTGGTTGGCAACACTTTACACATGTTGTCAGACATGGTTGCTGGGAGAATTAAGTGCTGTCCATGTGACTCCATTGGGAGAAGACAACTGGAAGCTTGCACCTGGTTTTTCCTGGACTCTGCCCTATGTACCTTTTCCCTTTAAGATTTCAATCTGTGTCCTTTTGCTGTAATAAACTAATGATGAGTATAAAAGTTTTTCTGAGTTTGGTGAGTCCTTCTGGTGAATCATCAAACCTAAGGGTGGTCTTGAGAGTTTCTGACACAGGGAGGAGGAAAGATTCTGAGTCAAAGGAAGTTTCAATTATTAGAGTTGTCAGTTAACAAAGACAGGAACATTTTACTGAGTGCCCACCATAAAGTACAGCACTATGCTAAGCACTTTACATGTAATCCTATCTGAACCTATCACAATAAAACTATGAGGTAGGTATTATTATGTTCAATTTTCAGGTGAGAAAACTAGGGATTAGAAAATTGAAGTGACTTTCAATAACACATGACTAAATAAGCAGAGCGCCAGGATCCAAATTCAGATCTTCTGATTACAAGTCTGAAGAGTTTTCTTAGTTACCTTTATGCCCTCCTCCATACGTAAGACAGTGTAAAACATTCAATAAACATTTTTTAAGTGAAATAAGTTGTAAGAAAAAGGGCGTAAGGAGTATAAATGAAAGGAGATAGCAACAAAGAAATGTTTCACAGACAGACAGTTGCTTTGGAAAAATCTGCTAAGATAGCTTGTAAGGGGGTGTGGAGGGAGGAAAAAAGGGTGAGAGGGAAAGAGCGTTTCTAAGGGTGAGGGAACACTCTGGGAGTAATGTAGGTGGTATAGTGTGTATCAAGGCAACAACACAAGTAAGAAACCAGAAGACGACATATACTGAGGTATTTTTATAAGTGTGCTATGCTAATTCTTTACCGCAAAAAGTAAAAAAATTTAGCATAGTGGTACTTACAAAAATACCTCATGGGGGATGGAGCAGTTGGCTAACAAAGGTCGAAGGTATGCGTTATCTGTGTGAAAACATGGTAGTTCATATGAGTAGGAAATTTTGAAATTGAGATTTTTGTAACTAAGGGAGTTATTACCTGGAAAAAAACAAAAACAAAAAAAGCAACTCTGCAATTAAAAAAAGAGAAAGAATTCTTCATTTTCTGGTTTTGTTTGATAGACCCTAAATCATAAACAAGAACACAATTTACTTCTTTAGAGAATAAATTACATCAGTGGCAGAAAATACATATCTGTTGACTGTTTTTTTGCTTAAGCAGATAAAACGCTAAATTTCCCCAATAGAATAGTGATTATAAGATGTAAATTACATTAAATTTAATATTTATTCAGAGAAATAATGCCTTGAGACAAAAGATCCCTTTCTTATTAAAGAGATTTAGAGAAACTTGAATAAGTTAATATAATTCTATTTTTCAGATATAATTTACATAACTTCATAATATTATATTAACAGTTAATATGTTATTTTTTTCCCACCACTCAAGCATCTCCTCCCCAAATAAAATACCAAAGGCTAAAAAAAAACAAACAAAAACCAAACCCATTGCCATAGAGTCGATTCTGACTCATAGTGACCTAGGACAGAGTAGAACTGCCCCATAGTATCTAAGGAATGCCTGGTGGATTCAAACTGCTGATGTTTTGGTTAGCAGCCGTAGCTCTTAACTACTATGCCACCAGAGTTTCCATCAAAGGTAAGACAAGTCCAATTATTTTTAAGAAAATTTTAGACATTAAAATATAATTACCTGTTTTTCTTTATTAACTCCAGACATGAAAAGTTGCTTGTATTTGTCCTTAAAAGCAAAGTTCAGAGCTTGTGTTGGAAAATACCGGATAACATTTGCCAAATTGCCACGCCAATAACTCAAAAAACCTATAAAACAAAGCAGAATAAATATGAATTTATATTGCATGATCACTAAATAATTTTCATAGTTTGAACAAATTTTGCTACAAGCAGTCCCTGGGTTATGAATGTCTGACTTACATACAACCCCTAGTTATGAACCAACCCCGTAAAGCTTATTGTATGAGAAATTCGAGGTACATACAATGGTTCGTAGTAACAAACGGGTGCTACTCTGAGACATGCATTAAAACATTATTATTATTATTACTACTGTATTATTATGTTAAAGATGTTTTAGTGTATCTGGAGGTGTTTAATGTTTTTTATGTATAGAAAGGTACACTATATACAATATACGAAGACAAATATTTGACTGTTGTTAGATACAGATCATACCTAACTGTTTCGACTTACATTCAAATTCGACTTAAAAGACAGAGTTAGCAAGGGAACTCATTTGTAATTCCGGGACTGCCTGTATTTGGATTATATAAAACTTCTCATGAGAAAAATAAACTTTTCTAAAATATGTGTGTCCCCACTGAAGAAAAAAGGCAGTATTAACTCCATGCAACTCACTCAAATTTTGTTCATTTCTAATAAAAAGCCTTGGATACCTAAAAATCTATGGAAAGCATTAAGTAGAAAAACAGAGCTTACTAGTATTAGTCAGAAGGCCTCATTCCCAAACCATGATGTACAATTCCTATTTCAATAAGCCTATTAGAAACGGGTATGTTGGAAGGAACAAATACATCCACTTATTGGCTTGTATGTACACTAATGAGAATGAGAAAGAGATAAAAAAGTCTAAAGTGACCTCATCTTCATATTCTGGAACCATTAAGAATGGGGGATGGAATTTAGTCACAAAAGGGATCCATTTTCAACTCAAAGTCATCTCTAGAGGCTGGATGGAGAGGCTAGAGGGAAATTTTGAGGGCAATAATCTTCCCATTTCAATTTTCCATGGACTGACCAACCCTCCCAGGGTCTTCTAGACCCCTATAATGCTCCTTGTAATTCTGAGATGTCCTAGAATATGGCAGACTAGCTCTTCAGTAGCCATTGCTGTTCTCACTAGATTGCAAATTGTCGAATGTTTGACCCTGATACAACTGAGTAAGATACCTCCCATCCCAGCTTGGAGAACACGCAAAATTAGTCTTTTAAAGACAATGATTCAAATGAAAATAATCTTAGTTGACTGGGCCAGTGCTCAGAAACTGACAAAGTTAGATTAGGCGAAAAGATATTTATTGTTTACATAAGTAAGTACACCTTGTGGAAAAAGATAGAGTCTAAATGTAATGCAGTTGCACAAAGACAATTAAGAAGCATATTTAATAACCAAGAAATAATCTTCTTAGTACTCAAAACTGATTCAGCCTTTACTAGGACATTTAATGGTAACAGCTACCACTACAAGCCAAGTACTGACAAAGGACATATATATACACACATACCTATATATATGTGTGCGTGTGTGTATACATATATATATACATACACATATATACATATACATACATGTATACATATGTATACATATATGGAGTATACATATGTATACATATGTATACACACATGGAGTCCTCGTGGCACACTGCTTGGCGGCTAACCAAATGGTTGACAGTTCAAATCCACCAGCTGCTCCTTGGAAACCCTACGGGGCAGTTCTACTCTGTCCTACAGGGTCGCTATGAATCAGAAATGACTAGACAGCAACAGGTTATACGTATATTTCATGTAATCATCACATTATGCTTATGATGTAGGTTTTCCTATTATCCCCATTTTAAATATGAGCAAACTGAAACTTAAAAGCTTAAAAACTTGTCAAAGGACGTGGTTAATAAAGAGCCAAACCAGGATTTAGAATTAGATCTTGTCTCTATTCCATGCTTGGGTTTCTAGGAAAACAAAACATAGATACATCCTAAAATTATTAAAGTATAGAAAATAAAGCCCAACAAAATAAAATGGAAACTGATTACTATAAAAATTTTTGAGGCAATATTAACAAAAGCAACAACAACGTTAGTAACTGCTTTTAACTCATTTAATCCTCACCACCTCTCCATGAGCTAGGTGCTATTAGTCTCCCCATTTTACAGGTAAAGAAATGACTTTAGAAACAACTTCTGAGGCACAGAGAAGTTAAGAAACTTGCCCAAGGTCACTCAGTCATAAAACGGTAGAGCTGGAATTCAAACTCAAGCAGTCTAACTCAACAGTTCAGTCCCTTAAATTCAATGTTGTTGTTGTTAGTGGCTGTCAAGTTGGCCCCTGTTTCATGGCAACCCCATGCACAACAGAACAAAACGCTGCTGGGTCCGGTGCCATCCCCATGATTGGTTGTGGGTCAGACTGTTGTGATCCATAGGCTTTTCGCTGGCTGATTTTTGGAAGTAGAACACCAGGCCTTTCTTCCTAGTCTGTCTTAGTCTGGAAGCTCTGCTGAAACCTGTTCAGCATAATAGCAACATGTAACTGTCCACTGACAGATGGATGTTGGGTATGCATGAAGTGCACTGGCCGGGAATTGAACTCAGGTCTCCTGTACGAAGATGAAAATTATACCACTGAACCACCACTGCCCTGTTAACTTCAATTAAAAAACCAACCAACCAACCAACCAAACCTGTTGCTGTTGAGTCAATTCTGACTCATGGTGACCCCATGCGTCACAGAATAGAACTGCTCCATAGGATTTTCTAGGCTGTAATCTTTACAGAAGCAGATCACTGGGCTTTTCTTTTGCAGTACTACTGGGGGGGTTTGAGCCACCAACCTTCAGGTTAGTAGTCAACTGCAAACCATTTGCACCATCTAGGGATCCTCAATACTTTTCCATAAATACTTTAATCACACAAATATTTTCTGTACTAAAAAAGGTCAACTGTTTTTCTTTTATGGAAGCAAAATAAAAATCTTAAAACATGAGAAACATTAATTATAAAGAAATACTTCTTGCTAGTAAGGACCACACTGAAGTACTGAGCGAGGTTGGTGAATCTAACTTTTGGAGGTATTTTTAGTGATTTTTAAGTTCTTGGTTAACAAAAACATTTAAGAACATAGTTAACCTCTGGAAGAGAAAGAAAATAAAAAATGAAATATGATATTGAAGAATAAGATATGATTTTCTGGACCACAGTTTAAAGTAACACAGTGGCAGCTTCTTGGCAGAGAATAAAGTTGATATTAAAAAGTTCAGGAAGAACATTTTGGCAAAGGACTTATCAATCTAAGTGGGATTTAAATTGAAATCTTACATGGAAGAAGAGAAGCATCATTTTTTTTTGAAAAGACTAATAAACTGAATCTGGAAATAGTATTATATATCAGAAAGGTACTAGAGTTCCATTTTACACACCACTCTTAAATATTAATGGCCACTTTGGAAATGGCTGATTTAGATGGCTGGGTGTATGAGATATTATGGATTTCAGACTGTTACTTATTAGTTATAATTCTGTAATTACGATGATAGTATTGAATTAATATTTATTTCACAAAATAAGAGTAGTAAAGGTTTGTAACTTTGGCTAATGTACTGAATATAAATGGAAGGTTTTGATGACAAAGACATCTGGAAATTAATACAGACCATACAGAGTGCCAGATTTGTTCCTTTTAGCAAAACTGCATTTGCATGAACAGAACCTAGTTTATTCATCAAAATAAATGCCAACATCTCATCAAAAACCTAGAAACAAAGTAAATCCCTAGAGTATAACAGGAAAACTGACAAGCTCTTAATGGGTTATGTCTCAAAGAAAAAAAAAAACTCACATATAGAAAATGTTTCTACGTATAATTTCACAGAATGCATGGACTCTCTGAAGCTGTGGATCTCAGGCTGAGGACCTCTGTTCTAACCTCCTTTTCCATAGATCACAGTAAAAATTTTTATTTGTATTTCTTTCTTGCTCTCTCACTGCTGTACCATGCTGCTAGAAACTTCACTTTCCCTGCTGAGAGTGCAAAGGGGAGGAGCCCCAAAGTGGAATTCTGAATAATTTTCTCATATAAATACTGAGCACTACCTAGGCTCCCTTAGGCAGATTATAAAAATCTGTTCTACAGGTAATACAAGTTTATCTCAAATAAATCCATTTACAAATGAACACAGGGAAGAAAACATGTTTGTAAATTTAGGAATGCATGCTGTTGTTCTTGTTGTTAGTTGCTGTCTAGTCAATTCTGACTCATGGCGACCCCGTGTTTTCAAGGCTGTGACCTTTCAGAAGCAGACTGCCAGGCCTATCTTTCGAAGTGCCTCTGGGTGAGCTGGAACTACCAACCTTTAGGTAGCAGTCGACCACTTAACTGCTTGTACCACCCAGAGACTCCAGGAATGCATAGATAGTAATAGTTAAAATTTACTGAGCACTAACTATGCAGCAGACATCATGTTGAATATTTTACATGCATTATCTCGTTTAATCCTCACAACTACCATATCAGGTAGGTACTACTATTACACCCATTATACAACTGAGGAAATTAACACGGAGAGAGGTTAAATAAAAATTGTCCAAGGTCTCACAACAGAGGGTTCTGGACAGAGCTGGAGAAGGATGTAGAACAAAATTCTAACTCACAAAAAAAAAGACCAGATTTACTGGCTTAAAGGAGACTGGAGAAACCCCGAGAGT
>NW_004444175.1:1914774-1960247 GCF_000243295.1 Trichechus manatus latirostris
AAAAATTTAATAATTAAAAATAAAGAAAAAAAAAATTGTCCAAGGTCACAGGTGAAAAAAGACTGGGATTTGTTTCCAGGTTTGACACCAGACTTAGAGCTATAAAATTTCTACTGCCTCTACATAAAAATCCATTCTGGATAAAAACAGTAGTAGTTCCAGTTAGAATAAAACAAGGGAAGAAACAGAAGTGATACAACTGTAGAACTACTTGACTTTGTAGTCACATAAAATAAATGTAAAATCTCCTAATATGTACCACAAAACCAAGGAGCGCTGGTGGCGCAGTGTTTAAAGTGCACAGCTGCTAGCTGAAAGGTCAGCAGTTCGAACCCACCAGCTGCTCTGTGGGAGAAAGATATGGCAGTCTGCTTCCATCAAGATTACAGCCTTGGAAACACTCTGGGGCAGTTCTACTCTGTCCTATAGAGTTGCTGTGAGTTGGAATTGACTCAATGGCATACAACCACCACCACCACCAAACTGGTAGAGAAAAACATAGGGATTAAGATGTCTTTCCCTATGGAAAATAGAATATCTGTTAAGTTTTCTACTTAACTGCTAAGAAAAAATAATCTCTCCAAAATTTGAGAAAGGTGAGAAAAACCTATTCTGAAATTATTTCTAAAACAAGAAAACAAAAAAAAAAAAAGACTTTAAATGGAACTGATGGGAAAAATGGGAGAAAGTTACTCGGCCACTTATTGATCAAGAATGGGAATGCTAGGCATGTTTGTATAATATTCTAGACCAGTGGACTCCAACATGTTTTGACAGTATGCCTATTAGTAAAAAAAAGTGAGCATAATTCTCAACTATGTATTTATTTTTTAATTAAAAAATAAATTACATATATACCTTTGCAACTATACTACTCTATTATCTACTTTTGTAAAACATACCTAAAATAGAAACTACAGGAAGAGATAAAGATTCTTCATTTAAAAACCTTTTATTGGATACCTACTGCATATCAGACACTGTTCTACCTGCTGGAGACAGCAGTAACAACAAAGCTTATGGAGCTTACATTTTTTAGGGGGAGGGTCCAGGGAGACAGAAAATGAACAAATAAATATGTTAGGCGGTCATAAGAATTATGAAGAGTGAAAAGGCGGAGAATGAAAGTATATTTTAGATAGGAGGGCTGGGGAAAACCTATATGATTAAGTGATATTACAGCATAGTCAAGCATTTATTTGAACACCTGAAAAACAGTATTTTCAAATATCTTGCTAACCATGATGTTTTCATACCATCATTTGCTATTATTTCAAGGCACTCTTAGGGTGAGGCTCATCCTTAAGAATAGGGTATGTGAATCTATATTTCAAATAATCTTGATAATTTCAAACAGTCTTCTTAGATCTGATTAGATTCTCATTGTTTCTACATTGCACTGTAATGTGATTGATGAAATAATTCTAGGAGTAAAGGTCATTAGCTGTGTCATTTTCTTGTTGTTCACTTGCTACTAGTACTATTCTTGATATGTTTTTCATGGCAGGATCTTCTTAAAAGTTTTGTTCATGTTTTAAAGATTTAATTAAAACTTGATAATAGAATCTGTAAATCCACTTAAATGTGCAAACATAAACTATAATATGTTTATTATATAATAATCAAGAAAGGTTGCCTCTGTTATACCTTCTACACTGTGTAACTCACACTCTTCGTAGGATGCTTCAGTGTACTGTGATATGTAATTGACAGCTGGCCCAAGCACAGATGCCAGTGCCAATTCATATATTAAATAGCAGTAGTTTTCCCATTTTATTTAGATAAAATAAATATAAATAATATCTAATATTTTCTTTCTACGCCCCCAAAGTATCATCTTCAAGGTGAACCCTAAAATATAAAAATCTTCACTGCGCTAGCCTTTAGAAGAACAGGCTTAGAAAAGTCCAGGTTAAAAGACAGCTGATGAACTCACTGAGAAAGGGTTCTGGAAGGTTCTTAAAAATGAGACTGCAAATGACCTTAGTGAGGAAGAAAAGGCTCCTGAGAGAAAACACTTAAGGCAAAGGGATCTCACAGATCAGACCTTTAAAAGGTTATGTTTATAATACATTAAATAAAACAACCATTTTAATTAAAAATATATTTACATATGCATAGCTTGCTTAGTGAAAAAGTACAGGAGAGATACCAAAATACTAAGGTGATTTCAGCAGTGATTTGTTTTTTCCTTTTTTGCTTCTTTATATATTCTAGTTTTCTATATTACACATGCATTATTTGTGTAATAAAGGTTTAAAGATTAAATAAAGCACATGTGCAAAGTTGGAAGGTCATAAAACCAACTAAAGAATAGAGTAAATCTTTAAAAATAGCATTAGGCTAAACTCAGAATGAGCAAAGAAAAGTGATAAAAAATATTAAGGATACACAAAGAGATATTTAAAGCTATGTTTAGAGCAAGAATGAAGATATCTATCCTTGGGGTGGAGAGAAAGCAGAGATAAATAAGATAGTGAGAGAGCATCCAGTTGTGCCTTCTGAACTCACATCTCTTAGGCTGACTCCATGTTACTTACAGGATGGCAAGTTCTCAGTAAAATTAGGAAATCATGAAAAATAGGAGACTGCAGGACACTTGAGATGGATGTATGTCTTGACTTTCAAAAAAGGAAGAAAAGCTAACTTCCAGAAATACAATTTCAGAGTCTGATTGCTCAATAAAGCTCCAGAGTGATTTCACATGGTGATTCCCAAGCCTATCAGACTCAAGTCCTCTACATATAATACGTATTTTATAATGCTTCCA
The DNA here is from genome assembly GCF_000243295.1 of Trichechus manatus latirostris. Lineage (NCBI taxonomy): Eukaryota > Metazoa > Chordata > Mammalia > Sirenia > Trichechidae > Trichechus > Trichechus manatus. Next base: position 1,917,545 of record NW_004444175.1, read on the forward strand.
TTACTATTCAGAAATAAAATTGACAATGACCTCTTTACCAATTAAAAAAAAAAATGGATATAGTGCCTTTATTGTTATATAAAAGGAGAAAGTAAAGGAATTTAAAATATGTAAAATAAAATATATGGTATCTATCTTAGTAAGTAAATATGGTGCACAACCACACCATAAAACCAAACCTGTTGATGTCAAGCTGATTCAGACTCACAGTGACCCTACAGGACAGAGGAGAACTGCCCGCATAGAATTTTCAAGGCTGTAATCTTTACAGAAGCAGACTGCCACATCTTTCTCCCGCAGAGTGACTGGTGGATTCAAACCATCGACCTTTCGGTTAGCAGCTGAGCACTTAGCCACTGTGCCACTAGGGCTCCTTAATAAAATATATATCTTAGTATGTAAATGTGGGACACGACCACACCATAAAAGATAATAAATAGATGCTTGCCTCTACTTATAACGAATCAGCTGTACTTAAGATACATATTGACAATTTAAAAAAGGTTTTAATAAATGTATTTATACCGATGTATGTATAATCACTATGAATGCAATAGCTACAAATGGAGACATAGGTGGGGACCACAAATACCACAAGCAGAGCTGCTGACATGAGTTTTCAAAATGAGGAACAAGTCTTAGTAAAATTCTGAACAAAACAAAGTACAATCCTCTCTCTACTTACATGGTAGCTGCATTACTGGAATCAGTGTATATTGAAACTATGCTACAAATAGTTTGGGTTTATAAGTAAATCAGAGTTAGGTTCTATGCTCAGATAATCATAAACAGGTTTTACTGCTACATGAATGGGAGATCTGAAAGTCATTCACGTTGCAGAGCAAGTCTTTTTGCATAGTACTGGCCTGTACATAGTAGGATTTTTAGCATCCCTGAACCCTGCTCTTCCTATCACTGCAATTTAGGATTGTACCCCTCTACCTCTGTGGCGTCTCTAGGTGGTGTAAGTGATTAACACAGCCGGCTGCTAACCAAAAGTTTAGAGGTTTGAATCTGCCCAGAGGTGCTCTGGAAGAAAGGCCTGCAATCTGCTTCTGAAAAACCAGCCATTGAAAACCCTACCGACACACATGGGGTCACCACAGGTCAAACCATGGGTCAAAACTGACTCGACAGCAACTGGTTTACTTTTGTCGTAAACATAAAATTCCTCCAAGTTTCCAAAAATGTCCCTAGCTCACAACATTATTCCTGTTGAGAATTACTGGTCCCTTAGTACAGGATAAGAAGCCCTGGTGGTGCAGTGGTTAAGCACTCGGCTGCTAACCACTGGAACCCACCAGCTGCTCCAGGGGAGAAGGATGCAGCAGCTTGCTCCCTTGGAAACTGTTTGGGGCAGTTCTACTCTGTCCTATAGGGTCGCTATGAGTCAGAACTGACTCGACCGCCAATGATTTGTTCTTTTTTTTCTTTTAGCATAGGATATAGCATGGTGCATTCATCACAGTGCCTTGTACGTAAGACTAGGAAACATCTTCTTAAAGTCTGCTTGTTATCATCTTGTCTTGGAAGGTAGAGAAAGCAGGAATTAGAACACCATACTATTTATAGAATATGCTCGTGTTTACATACCGAAAACAAATCTAAAATATAAATTAACATTGGTGAGTAAAATCTGACCATAAAAAATGTTTGGATTCTTGTATTTAACTTTACTTGATTAAAAATTTTAAGCAGATGAGCTAATTACAAAGAGGCCCCTAGTTCTCTGACAAGGAGCCCTGGTGGGTGGTGGTTAAGGCTTGGCTGCTAACTGAATGTCAGTGGTTCAAACCCAACTGCCACCCTGCAGCAGAAAGATGTGGCAGTCTGTTTCTGTAAAGATTACAGCCTTGAAAACCCTATGGGGCAGTTCTACTCTGTCCTACAAGGTTGCTATGAGTCAGGATGGATTCTCTGATGAGGTCTTAGAATATAAGCCAAAGAGATAAGTTCCTGCTTTTCCTGTAAAAACCTTGGGGAAAATCAGAAGCTTGCTCTGATAAAATGATGGGGGGATGGGGAGACTGAAATATCTGAGCTCACCTCCCAGACTGGCATTCTAAATTCACAGTTTAGATGATGCTTTAAGATTCTACTTCTGATCTCATATAGTATACCCAACAGGTCAGGAACTGTAACCACATCTCTCAGGAGAGAATGCTTGCTTTTTTATGAGTAGCCTGCCCGGGAGTGGAAGAAAGGATGGCACTGGAGTTGAAGCCACTTTATTTCTTATTTGTGCAGAGTTTTCAATTGAATCCAACTGCATGGGTGGATTACAGAAGGTTTCTGATAAATTTACCCTTCTAGTTTAGGAGTCTTGGTGGTGTAGTGGTTAAGAGCTCAGCTGCTAACCAAAAGGTCAGTGGTTCAAATCCACCAGCCACTCCTTGGAAATCCTCTGGGGGCAGTTCTACCCTGTCCTATAGGGTTGCGATGAGTCACAACCGGCTCGATGGCACCTAACAACAACAATTTAGGAGACACCCTGCAACAGGAAGGCATTTCCTGGTTCACAAGACACATTATTTAGTCCTTAAAATTATTCAGTATTAACAGAAATAATTCCACGATGAACAAAATACCAGAATGTTAAATAAAGACAGGATCAGTAGTAATGGATTTTTCCTTTTGCCTCAGACTCCAATAAAGGTTTGGGACTGGCATATTGGCCGCAGTGTGGTGGTGTCCACCAAGCGGGTGAGGCTGCTGTTGATCCTGTCTTTAAGATTTTGGTAATTTTTTGCAGTCATGGATTTCTGCATTAATTTTGATTTTTTAAAATACTGTTTATCTTGATTACTAAATTTTTTGGTGCCCCCTTAAAATTTTGTGCAGCAGTGAGTCACTTGCCTTAACCTAGTCTAAGCCGTGGGCTTCAGTAGGTTCTCAAGAATAAGGAGAACTCCTTCTCACTGACTAGGTACCAGAGTACTGTGAGGCGCCAATGAATCCATATTTGTGCTTAAAAGTACTATTTCAACAAACATTTAAGTAACTTAAAGCACCTCTTTACAGCAGACTGCTTAATGGCATCTCCCTCAATCCTGAGGCCAACGTCTCTCCCTCTGAGCCTGGCACAAGTACACCAAGGTGTAAATCCTGCTGCAGTGGAGAAATTTAGAGAAAAGGTGGATTCCTCTTTATCAGGAATGGTTACACGGAGGCCCTCTTAGCTTCGGGAAAGCAGAGCCTCTTGGATTAGTTAAAAAACTGAATTTTCAAAGGTGAAGAAGGAAACGCATCACTAACAGACATGGCCTTGGCGCCCGCAATCGCCTCCCCCCCAGCCCATCCGTTCTCTGGAAAGCTGACGGTGAGCGCGGAGAGGTTGGCGCTCGGCATCCTGTACGCACCTTGCTCACGGGGAATCCGCACCAGACAATCTATCATGCCTTTGTACTGCGCCTCGGGACTGATCTGCTTGGACGACGCCTGGACCTGCAGCAGCAGCTTCACACGCTCGATGGGGGCCACTGCCGTCTTGGACACTGCCGCCGCGACACCGCCCGCAAGGAGGTCCTTCCCAAAAGACATGGCGTCAAACAGCCGCTTGTCCCCCTTCTTCTCCTGCTTCTTCTTCCCAGACTCACGCTGCATAGTGGGGCGATGGATTTAAAAATGGACAGCAGCAGCTCAAAACGTGGCCGCGATAGGCGACGAAGGACACCAGAAAAACCGCTCCACCGTCGTACTGGCGGGAACGCAGCGCTCAGGATGCCGGGAGACCAGCGCGCAAGGGCAGGAAAGTGGGGCTGGGCGAGCTGCGCAGGCACCTCCAACGGCCTCCCAACCCGGCGTCCGGCACGTGACTCGCGGCACGTGGTAATCCTCCTCAGGTTTTGGAGGCCCTGGGGACTTCAGAGCAGCGAGCAAGGTCGGGAGGCTGTGGGTTCTGACCCAGGACAACCGGTAATGTATGAGAAAATTTAGCAGCAGAAACTAGGACACAATAATGGCATTAAACCAACAGTATGGGATTAACCGAGTTTAGCTTTACTGTCCAGCGCGTCCTCTCTACTTTCCTTTAGAAATTGGTTTAATCTGAGCCGTAATTTATCAGAGATTGTTTGTCTAGTCGCTTTTTCACTGTCTGGTTTTGCCGATTGCACCCCCATAGCATAATTTAACATGTTCCTCTTTTTCCTGTACTTTACTTAAATTGGTAATTCTATCTAGAGCAGTGGTTGTCAGTCCAGACTGCACATTCAAAGAGGGGGAGGGTGGAATGGTGGTTTGTTTTTTAAACGGATGCTTGGGTGTAGGGTCTAACCCAGTTAAATTAGGATCTTTGGAAATGGGGCCTGGCAGTCGTGTTTAAGTGACCCAGGTAATTCTAATGTGTGGGATTGAAAACTAATAACCTAGAGCAGTGGTTCTCGAACTTTTTGGTTGTAGGACCCCTTTTCATGCTTAAAAATTAATTGAAGATCACAACGCAGTTTATGTTTTGTGTTTATATATCACAGTGTTATCTATATATCAGAAATTTACTACTCTGCTATGTCGGTGACAATCAGCAAAAGCAGGTAGTAAAGTAACTTGACAAATGACCCCTGCTAACTTTACCATATCAGAAATTAAAACAAAAATTTAAAATATTAATTTGTTAAAAAAATTATAAACTCATTACATGGTAACATAAATATTTTTGATAAAAATAACTTTCTCAACATAAAATGGTGAGAAGAGTAGCATTGTTTTGTATTTTTGAAAATTTCTAAAGTGTCTAGCTTAACAAAAAACAGCTAGATTCAAAAACTGCCTTTGCATTCAGTCTGTTGGAAAATCAATTGTCAGGCAGTGTCTGCTTCAGCCTCCATACACTCATGCAAGAATGAGAGTGAAAATGGCAAATGTCTTCATATCACTAAGAAAATAGTTTTTGAGTATTGGATGGATAGTCTTTTAAAGGAATTCCCTGAAAGGGTCTCAGGGACATCTAGGGGTACCGCAGACCACACTTTGAAAAGTCACCTGCAGGCTTATAAGATTCATGTTTGATTTCTTTTGACAAGAATACTCAGTAGATGTACATCTGTCCTGCACATAATGTCTATTTTTTTCCACCCTGGTTTTTTTGACAATGTATCTTGGAAATCCCTGTATAAAAAAACCAAACTGGTTGCCATCAAGTCGATTCTAACTCATGATGACCCCATGTATGCAGAGTAGAACTGCGCCATAGGGTTTTCAAGGCTGTGACCTTTTGGAAGCAGATTGCCAGGTGTGCCTCTGGGTGGGTTCAAATCACAAACTTTTTGGTTAGTAGCCAGGACTTAACAATTTTCACCACTCAGACTCCTGAACCCTCTGTGGTAGCATATATTTCTGGTTCCTTTTTAGTTTGATGGTTTAAATAAATGGAGACTCCCATCTTATCTTACTTTGTAGGATCTACAGAGTATCAGCCTTTATGAGATGAGTTAGTGGCTTTTTTGAAATTTAAGGTTCACATTTTCTCCTTATTAAGAAACACTTAGGTGAGACCAGGAATCTTATACTTGATTGTTGTTGTTGTTAGGTGCCGTTGAGTCGGTTCCGACTCATAGCAACCCCCAGTTCTGCACCATCCTCACAATCGTTACGCTTGAGCCTACTGTTGCAGCCACTGTGTCAATCCATCTTGTCAAGGGTCTTCCTTTTTTTTTTTTTAAGGTCTGGCCTAAATGTTTTTTTAGTAGTGATAAATAATATTAGAAGTGTTACAATACACTTTTAATAAGGAGTAAATGTGAACCTTAAGTATTTTGATTACTTCACATACAACCAGTTCCTAAGTCCTACTGGTTCTGTGTTTGGTGCTACTTTCCACTGCATAGCATCTTATTTGACTCCTAACTGGTTTTTCAGCCTGTCTCCATTTTACATGCTGCTGCCAGATAAATCTTTTTGAAGAATCATATTAGTCATTATTCCTAGGCTTAAAAAACTTGAAGTCTTCTACCGGCCCGACAGAGACTGGAGAAACCCCAAGAGTATGGCCCCTGGATACCCTTTTAGCTCCGTAATGAAGTCACTACTAGGTTCATCTTTCAGCCAAAGATTAGACAGGCCCATAAAACAAAATGAGACTAAAGGGGCACAACAGCCCAGGGACAAGGACTAGAAGGCAGGAGGGGACAGGAAAGCTGTTAATAGGGAACCCAAGGTCGAGAAGGGAGAATGTTGACATGTCATGGGGTTAACCATTGTCATAAAACAATATGTGTACTGTTTAATGAGAAACTAGTTCTGTAAACCATCTAAAGTAAAAAAAATAAAAAAAACCCACAATACTTGGAAGTCTCCTCATTGCATTGACTTCAAAATCCTTAGCAAAATCCATTGCAAGTTCAAGAAATGATCAGCTTTTATCTTCAAAAACCTGAAAAATCAAAGGCTTCAGTCCCCTTTAAGGGGGTTTGAAGCATTAACAAGCACACAGGGAGAAATTTAAAGAGGGAATTACTTGAATCATACTCCAAGCAAGACTCTTTTTTAAGGTGCCAAGAAAGGTCAAAAGGAACCACCTCTTCTCTTGGGGGACCGTAAGTATCTCTGAAAACAGAAAAACAGATGTCCTCCTGTTCCCCCAGGAAAATTTTATCTTCCATCTCCTTAAGGATAATTCACGCAAATAATTGACAGTGTTCATAGCATATCCTTTCCTGACAACCTCAAGCTCATTTCTGTCATGTATTCATTTATGGAAGACAGACAAAAGCGAAAGTAACTACTTTGAAATGCAGTTTTTAAACGTTATTGAGAGCTCTGAATTACCTCCTTTCAATAGATGGGAGTGGAAAACATTTCATCTGCTGCATTGTATTTATTTACTAATGCAGAGAAGAAAAAGAGATTCTGGTGATTTATATGTTGATAATGCAAGTACAGAGTCTCAGGGCCTTTATACTGATAACTCTACTTTTCTTAGAAGTCAGCATGGTTAGCTCCCTCACTTACCTCAGTTCTGGGGTCACCTCAGCGAGCTCTTCCCTGGCCACCCTGCCTAAAATGTCATACTACCTCCCACACTTCACATCCTCTTTTCTTCAATTTTTTTCCTGTTACCATTTATCAACACGCTTTACTTATTTATCTTGTTTGTGGTCTGTCCGGGAACAGGAATGTGAGTTCCTTGAGGGCAGGGATTTTTTTTAGCTGTTTTGTTCACTGCTGTATTCCTGGTACCCAGAACAGTGCTTGGCACAGAGTAGAAATTATGAATGCATGAAAAGGAAACACAACTACAAACAAACTTCCAAACCATCTTTATTAAAAGTTATCTATCTATACAGTATAAAAATAGCTTCAATTATATAGAATATAGAAATACAACTCTAAAATTACTTCACACAATTTAGTGTATGGATTAAAGTTTTAATAACATTTAATAATTTATTTAAAATACTCAAAGTATAAATCCTAGTTTAATGCTAAATCACTTTTCTTCTTTCCAACGTTTTGTTCAGTAGCAGGTATGTTCAGCTAACCCCTTGGTTTTCAACCAATGGATATTTAATTAAAAAAATAATGGTAGTAGTAGCTAATACTTTAATAGCACTTAGTACATGCCAGGCGCTATTTAGAGGGAACCCACACGTATAACAAGTAACTATTCACAATATTATTTTCAGGAATGTTCAAAGAAGACAAATCTAGTAAATTAGTTTCATTATCTTTTCCCCCAAATACAGGCATTGCATATTTACTACCTTGCCAGAATGCATTATCATCAACAGTCCAGTCCCTTGGCACATAAATAAGAAACATCTCTTGCTAGGTACAGCTCTGTAACCTCACAAAAGTAAGCTAAAGACAGGAGGGAGAGGGAGAGAGAAACTCTAAAATGTAATCTTTTGGGTGTGTTTTTGGGGCTAAAATATATGATGGTAATAAGGCAGTACTTAGTATTTTTTAAAATGTTAGTTATATCGTCTTTCATATTATAGCCTTTAGGGAAACGGATCATTTACTGGACGCTAAGAAAATCCAACTTAAGAATGTTTATCTGCTACAGCATGCCTCTGGAGTATCTGCACTGTCACTTAGTCCCTCTTTGTTTAATAAAGCGAGAGAAAGGCACTTATTGTTCAATAATTAGATCTACTTTCAGATGTGAATCTGAACATATTTGGAAAAGCAGGAAGCTAAGTTAACTTACAGTACCTACTTCAGTAACCATTTAGAGATGAAAATCAAGATAATGTTTGGTTTTAATAAAAAAGATGTCTCTGCAGTATGAACATTATAGTACGCAACTACAATCTACTGAATGATTTTCCCTTTTATAAGATCAGTGGTCTGTTTTGTCTTTTATTTCTTTTTTCCTGTTTACTTGAGTGGAGGTCTTATTCTTTGACACCAGGAAAAGTTTGACAGACCAAAATTTCATTAAATGAAACAAAAAAAGTCCCTTGTGATAAAATCCCAAGTCTTAGTTCAGTCTGTCTGAAAATCTGAGGGGACTCAATAGCTGCGTTTATTAATAATTCTCAGTATTAAAAACAGCTCATAGTCTTTTGGGGACATACCCAGAAATTTAAGATGCTTAATTAAATACTTAAAGTGTCTTAACGTGTATATATATACACAAGCAGTCCTAAGACAGTAGTAAAGAGTCTACCATTTGACTCAATACTGTGATCTTAAGGGAGGAATATTTCAAGCCATTTTTTATAACACTTCAAGAACCCAGGTTTCTTGCCCTGATTCCAGTGCCAAAATTAAGGCCCACGGGTCACTAATGGGCCAAGTATGCAGAGGTTTACATTTAAACACCTGGGTAAAAACTTTTAAGATGATGACAACAGAGATAGTGTTTCTTCTAAGACCAAATGACTAATTGTGCACCCACTATATTTTGCATTTAGTTCTCACCAAGCTTGAGGGTCTTCGTTTGAGGCAATGGAAATGCAGACACTGCTTCAGATGTACTAGTGTAACCTGAATTCCAAAACTTAAGTGCTAAAGAAGAAACAACCCAGTATTGTAAATTCTCTGGGGCATCTGAGCCTCCAGGAGGATCGATTCGGTAAATGTCAATTAAAAATGCAGTATTTGTTATGGTTTTCTTTTCTCCCAATCCACCAAATTCTCACAGCCTAAGAAAATTCTCATCCCATTAGTTTCCTCTCCCTATTAAAGGTCAAGTAAACTATTACTCATTAAAGTGTTCCTCCTTTGGGAAAACCTAAGACATAATAATCCACACTTGTGAGACAAAAGTTAGGATTTTACAAAAAAGTCGCCATACTTTTAAGTGTTTTTAACATGATGTGGTTTTAAAAAAAAGAGTTCCATACAATTTTCCTGAAATTCATCAACTGTATAAAATGTATATCGTGCACCTGAATGTATTTCAACAAAAAGAATGACAATGAAATTCATGGACAGATAGTTTAATAAATATATCCTAGTCAAAATAGAGTTTACCTAAAAGAGTAAAGGAAGTCAAATAAATAAAACAGAGTTTAATTTTTATCCCCTCCATCTCCTGTGAGGTATCTAAAATACTAAGAAAAAGTATTTGATCTGGTAAGGAATCAGTACTTGGACATTATAAATTTAGATACTGACCAAGAGAAGAAAGAGGCTTTAGAAACCTCAATGCAACCATCTCATTTTGTATACGAAATCTCTGAGCTCAGGGAAGTAAAGTCTTGCTTATGGCAAGAACCTGCTCACCTCCTCCCAGTTCCATGATTCTCTCACCAGATAACAATATTAGTCTTGAGAAAAAATATACAATGAATTGAGTATTTTTCCAAGATAAGTATTTCCTACATTTTATATAAAACATTTCACATTATTTCAAACTAGTCAATAAATTAATGTGACGTACCAGAATGGCAATACTAAGTTAACAGTCCCTTCTTCATATATTTTTGATCATGTATCTTTTCAAAAGTCTCACAATACTACGTAAGATTTAGTCCATCAAACTCAAACAGCATTTCATCTTAATTTTTTGTCAGTATTGTGTCCAATACTGTATAATGAAAAGAAGCTAAAACTTATCCATTTTGTGTATCGATTTCAGTAATTATAAAACTGTTTGATGCTCCATTTTCAGTGTTGCTCTGAATCAAGAAAGCACAATTATAAGGTTAATCCAAAGAATAATTTAAAAGCCAGTTCGACGGCAATTTCTGTGACTGAATCATGAAAACAGACGTAAAGTTCTTGAGGTCTGGGATGAAGAAAGAGTCTCCTGTAGAGGAAAAGATCATACTCATCTTAGACATCAAACAACAATAACAAAACCCTTCAATTTATTTTATTTTGCTTCTGAAAGAATCAGTAGTAAATTTAAAAACCACTAATCTAAATCCGTAGTAGGGAGAATACAGCTAGATTTATTTCTAAATGAATTAATATATGCCTTAAACCTGTTACCAACTCACAGCGACCCTGTAGGACAGAGAAGAACTGCCCCATAGGGTTTCCAGGGAGTGGCTGGTAGATTAAAACTGTCGAACTTTTGGTTAGCAGCCAAGCTCTTAACCACTGTGCCATCAGGGCTCCAATATATACTTAGGTGAATTATTTTATATTGTTCCACCCATCCACGACCATATTTTGCCAAGCACAGCTCCATTCATTAAACTGATACATATTTATCAAGTGCCAGGTGCTGTTGCAGGTACCGGAGTGGACAAGACAGGTATGATTCCTGACCTCATGAAGCTGATATTCTAGTGAGGGAGGAAAGACAATAAACAAAATAAACACAAAGGGGGGATATAATGAAGAATAACTAGGTAGACACTTTAATGGAGGGAAAGAAATTGTTACGGATTGAATTATGTCCCCCCAAAACGTGTGTCAACTTGGCTAGGCTATGATGCCCAGTATTGTGTGGTTGCGTACCATTTTGTCATTTGATGTGATTTTCCTGGTGGTGTAAATCCTACCTATGGGATGTTAATGAGGCAGGATTAGAGGCAGTTATGTTAATGAGGCAGGACTCAATCTACAAGATTAGGTTGTATTTTGAGTCAATCTCTTTTGGGACATAAAAAAGAAAAGTGAGCAGGAAGAGACAGAGACCTCATTACCACCAAGCAAGAAGAGCCAGGAGTGCGTGTCCTTTGGATGCAGGGTCCCTGCACTGAGAAGCTCCTAGACCAGGGGAAGATTGATGACAAGGATCTTCCCCCAGAGCTGACAGAGAAAGCCTTCCCCTGGAGTTGATGCCCTGAATTTGGACTTCTAGCCTCCTAGACTGTGAGAGAATAAATTTTTTCTTTGTTAAGCCATCCACTTGTGATATTTCTGTTATAGCAGCACTAGATGACTAAGACAGTTTATGGATCCTCTGGTTTGAATATCAAGGAGCCAGACACGCACAGGTTAAGTGGTAGAACATCCCACACAGAAGGAATAGCAGAAACGATTCTGTTGATGCCAGTGTAGCTGGCAGACAGTGAATGGAGGAGGAGAGAAAGAGGAGATGGAAAAGAGAGGTGAACAGGGCCATATCAGGCAGGACCTTGTAGTTCAGGGGAAGGAGGAAAGGAAGGGAGGAAAGAGAGAGGAAAGGAAGGAAATAGTAATATTGTAAGAATCTTTTTAGTGTAAACCAATATAATTTTGTAACGTAACTGAATAACTTTTTTTTTAAGTAGAAACATAAGAGGGGTTTAAAGGAGATATTTAGTAAATAAAATTCTTAAATTTATTAAAATATTATAGTTAATTCCATGCCTACATTTTAAAACATTTGTTTCCTTCACCACTTTTATAACATTTTACTTCAGTTTTAAAAATACTTTTTTCTCACTTACCCTACTACCCAGTAAGCCATAACTGGTGGTGCTTTTTTCTGATCAGTCCAGTTTTCAGGTGAGCATTCAAACAACACACCATGTTCTTTCACAGGGTTAAGAGAAGACACTGAATTTGTAGAATCTGAATGATGTCCACCATTTAGCACTTTCTTTTTCTGTAAATTAACAGGTATTATTAGTATTAAAGGAACCCTGGTGTCACAGTGGTTAAAGCACTCAGCTGCTAACCAAAATGGTTGGCGGTTGGAACCCACCACGGCTGTGTAGGATAAAGACATGGCGGTCTGCTTCTATAAAGATTTACAGCCTTGACCCTATGGGGCAGTTCTACTCTGTTCTGTACGGTTGCTATGAGTAGAAATCAATTCAGTGACAGTGGGTTTGCTCTGATATTAGTATTAAGAGAGATTAATAGTATTATTTTAAAATATTTTCACATTGAATTGGCTAATCCTGATATCTATATCCCTGCACCAAAATTCTTCTTACCTACAGGAAGATTGCTACCCTCCCTCAATACTGGGTTTAAATTCCAACTCGTAGAACAGACTTCATGGATAAAGTGTCCCTTGATCCACCCAGGGAACACTTTGTTCACAGCCCTACGTTCGTAACAGCCCTACGTTCGTATTTACATTATATTAGTAGTTTATGAACTTTTTCCAGGGCAGACACAATGTGCTATTCATCTTTGTATTTTTTGAAAAGAGCAGTGCCAGGCACATCATGTTGTTAGATGCCATCAGGTCGGCCCCTGACTTATGGTAACCCATGCATAACTGAATGAAATGCTGCTCCGTCCTGCACCATCCCCACTATCAGTTGTGGACTAAACCATTGTAATTCATAGGGTTTTCATTGGCTGATTTTCAAAAGTAGATTGCCAGGCCTTTCTTCCTTGTCTGTCTTAGTCTAGAATCTCATTGAAGCCCATTCAGCATCACAGCAACACACAAGCCTCTGCTGACAGACAGGTGGTGGCTGCACATGAGGTACGCTGGCCGGGAATTGAACCTGGGTCTTCCACATGGAAGGTAAGAATTCTACCACTAAACCACCACTGCATAGAAGGTGCTTAATAAATGTGTACTGAATGAATGGATGGTTCTGCAATATACTTTATACACATATATTTAAAGCATTACTGTCTCCCTGTGATGCACAGGAGCCCTGATGGCACAGTGGTTAAGAGCTATGGCTGCTCACCAAAACGTCAGCAGTTCGAATTTACCACCCGCCCCCTGGAAACCCTGCGGGGCAGTTCTACTCTGTCTTGTAGAGTCACTATGAGTTGGAATCAGCTCAACAGCAACAAGTTTTACAATGCAAAATCTCTGCATTTCCCATTGATTAAACCATAGCAAAACAATGACTCATTTGGAAAAACAGACTTTTTACAAGGCTCAGGCCAAAACAGTACAGTAATCCTTAACTCTTCCCTTTTTTCATAACCCATATCTCATCCATCAACAAATCCTTTTGGTTTATCCACCAAAATATATCCAGAATCCACTATCATCTCTTGTTTTGAGAATTTCAATAGCCTCCTAACTGGTCCCTGCCTCCACCCTTGGCTACCCTAAAGCCTGTGATCTTTTCTTTTCAAAAACTAAGAAAGATCATGTTCCTTCCTTTGCTCAGAACTGTTCAAGAACCTCCTATCTGCTTCAGAACAAAGCCCAAAGTCCTTACTGTGGCCTGTCAGGCCATGGCATGATCTGGTCCTGCTACTTTTGCAATCTCATCATCTCTGACCACTTTCCTCCCCACTCAGTCCACTCCAGTGGTCCTCCAGACTCTAGGACTTTGAACTTGCTCTTCCCCCTATCTGGAGGGCATGACTTCCAGACAGACAGCCTGCCTCCAGATAGCCTCGCTTCATTCAGGTCTCTGTTACTTGACATGATCAGAGGAATCTTTTTGTCACCCTCACCCTGTTTTTTTATTCCTCTTGACACTTATCCTACCTGATACATTGGACTATTTGCTAATTCATTCGTCTCCCTCCCCTCCACTAGAATACAGAGCCCCGGTAGTGCAATGGTTAAGAGCTCGGCTGCTAACCAAAAGGTGGGCAGTTTGAATCCACCAGCTGCTCCTTGGAAACCCTATAGGGCAGTTCTCCTCTGTCTTCTAGGGTCGCTATGAGTTGGAATCGACTCGATGTATTAGAGTACAGACTTCACGAGGGCAGGGACTTTGTTTTGTTCACTGCTGTATCTACAGCACATAAACAGTGTTCGGCACATAGTAGGTACTTCGATATTTAAATAATATGGGGAAAGTTGATTTATATTACTATATTACATATTGGCATATACATTACAATTGTCCTCAGAGAGTTTTTGTTTGTTTTGTTTTTGGGCTGTATAACATCTGACTGGTCACACGTAAACCTCTGTATGTTTATACTCTTCAAGAAATCAATGTCTATCTTTCTCTGTCATTCAAACAATATAAATTGATATTTTAATTGTATACAGAATCACTACTTATCTAGCAGGTACAGTTTTAAATGAAACTTCATCCTGGATTGAAAAGCAAACATCCAGCCAATCAAATGGCTAAAAAAAATTTGCGATAGTATTTTATCTATTGCTGTATTCTAACTCAATTGTGAACACTTAAAAGAATTATCACAGTTATTTTAGGAACCAGCTGGTAGATATTATTGACCAAATAATGGTAGAGTCACAAATATCAAATGTGGGAGGTTATTTTATAGCACAAACCACTGTATTCTAGTTTTGCTATAGAAAAACATGGGTGGTGGTGGTGCAGTGGTTAACCGCTAGGCCGCTAACCAGTGGCTCTTTGGAAGAAAGATGTGGCAGTCTACTTCCATAAAGATTTCAGCCTTGGAAATCATATGGGGCAGTTCTCTTCTATCTTAATGGGGTCACTATGAGCTGGAATTGACTTGACTGCGGTGGGTTTGGGTTTTATTTTTGACACCAGTTCCTGAAATAATAAGCTAGGATATTAAACTCAGTGTTATGCAACAAAATTTTGAAGTTAAATACTGCGAGTATAATCTTTTTGGCACTTAAGTTAGATTGGGTGACTGTTAAAAAGGTTTAATTAAATGAAAATAGTCATTGCTGGAACATACTGATTAGAGAGCTAGAGAGAATGTTTAGAGATCTGGAAATGAAATTGTCATACAACTATATCTGTAACAGTGTCCTACCTCTTCCACCAACGTCTGTTGGAAAATTGCACGAATGGAAAGACAACACTGATGGAAATTCCTTATCAGCTGAGGGTGGACAGAGCCGCTTAGTTGTGCCACCTCTTCATGGGTAGGAGTAATAAAGATCCCCTGCACTGTTTCTAAGGCAACATAGTGGAAAAGTGTGTTCTCAGGACCTGATGTCAATCTTGAAAAGACAAAAAAAGAAAAAGAAGAAAGACATTTAAACTTGAAAATATTACTTTTGAATTTTGTCACTTTCTTATAAGCTTTTATCTACAATATGATATTAGTAATGTAACTAGGGAAGGGAAACTGGACCAAACACTGAATTCCCTCTTCCTCCTTAACTGAAGTACAGCCTAGGGTATTACTGATCCCCTTAATGTAGGCAAATACTAATGTTATTCAAGGATAAATAAACACCAATTCATTTGCAAGTAATTTCATCCTCCCTTTGTTAAACAACCCAAGTTGGCTGAACCCCTCTTTTTCCATGGTTGGTAATGAGTAACTCAGCCCACATCTGGCCCAGATATCTACAAGCCATAAACAAGGTATCAGTCTGGGGTGACCACACACAAAAATACCTTCTAACAAACTAAACACATTTAAGTCTTTCACCATGAAAGTCAAACTAATGATACTGAATAAAAATGAAGTTAGTACTACCAAGTGCAAATTTGAATTAATAGTCTATAATACCATAGCAATTACTAGGGGCATTCTACCACTTCTCATTATTACAATCTTCCTTCCCTCCTATAGTCTCTGTTCATGTTCTTACAATCCTCATTTCTCCTTTCTTCCTCTTCCCCATCCTTTCCTCCCCTAATTAGGTCTTAGATAGGCTAGGAGAACCTATAAATATTGCTTATTTCTAACAGTAGTAAGCAGAGCTAAACAACAACAACATAACATCAATAACGAAATAATAACAGTCATCCTCTAGTGAATGCCCTGTATATGCCAGGGTAGAGGTTCTTCAAAATACTTAGTCTAAGTTCTCATAACTCAGTAAGATATTAAATATTATTATTCCCATTTTAACCACAAGGAAACCAATATTTACAGGACTTGGATTTACTTGCCTGAAGTCCCATAGCTAAGTGGCAGAGCTTAGCTGACTATGAAGCTCGCTCCACTATATCTTGTTTTTTTCTGGACTTCTGATTGGCAGTCTTTAAATATATGGACAGAAATTCCCCATCTGCATCTCAAACACTCAAGCTGTTCTATTCTAATCTTCTATAATAAAGGCTGTCTATACTAAAAAAGTCCTTCAGTTGATTTGTTCCCAGCTATAAACTCAGAGGCAACAAAAAGGCATATTTCAGCTCTTTGCCTAGATATTGCCTCAGTCTCCTAGGCTAGTTAAATCTCTGTTAAACTGTTACGTTAGATGGTATGATCAGAAAGTAGGAGCGTGGTGACACAGTGGTTAAGCGCTTGGCTGCTAACCGTAAGGTTGGCAGTTCGAACTCACCAGCTGCTCTGCGGGATAAAGATGTGGCAGTCTGCTTACCTAAAGATTACAGCCCTGGGAACCCTATGGGGTAGTTCTCCTCTGTCCTATAGACTTGCTGTGAGTTGGGATCAACTTGACAGCAATGAGTTTGGGTTTATATGTGTATATAAGCAGCCCTGGTGGTAAAAGGTTATATGCTTAAGCTGCTAACTGAAAGGTTGGCAGTTCGAACCCACCAGCAGCCCTGCAGCAGAAAAGACCTGGCGATCTGCTCCTATAAAGATTTCAGCCTAGGAAACCCTATGGGGCAACATTTTTTTATGATCATAAAAAACTCCCTCTTATCACTGATTCATGGCCTTGGGTTCTCTTTTTAGGCCAGGAATAGGGAAGGAAGGTGAGTATCCACCAATTCTTACACTTTCCACGGGATGGCTGGCACTAAAGCACTAATGCGCACTAACAGTTGCTGGCTGACACCTTTAAAGAAATAAAAACTTAAATAATCAAGATGAAAGAAATTATGATTATTCAGAAAGGAAAGTAAAATATAGACTTGAATCTGAAGGTTTTCACATTCAAGAAAAGGTACAGAACAGAAATTATTCTTTAAAAAGGAACCATTTAATGATATTCTTTTTTTGGGGGGGTGGGTAGAACGAACATTTTTGTTTTTTTAAAATTTTCTCTGAAAAATAAACTAAAACACAATGAGCAAGCTTAACTCTTGAAAACCATAAACTCCCTCACTGCATATTAACTGAAAGCTTTAAAATCCTCAAACCAGCAGTCACCCAGTCACCCAACAGAAGGACAAAACATTTGTACAAAGACACATAAAGTCAGATCTGTTCTTCAGAAGGGTCACTTGTATAGTGGAAAATGGATTCAGGGTAGGCTGGGAGCTGGGAGACTGCTGTAGTAAAACCAGGTGAGAAAAAAAATGGGAGCCTAGGGCAGGATCAGTAAGGTCTAGATGGATTCAAGAACTATTCGGATGCAGAATGGATAGGACTTGGTTATGGTATATATTATTATTTTAAATATGTTACATATTTTACAAAAATACGTACATACAAATTAGTATCATATATTACGTATTGTTTTACATCATGCTTTTTAAATTAACTACACAGCATGAACATCTTCCATATCAATAATGGGAATAAATATACAACTTCAACATCTTTTTAAATAGGAGAGCCCATGATTTATACCACATGTGAATTCATACGTTTAAACCACTGACCTTGAGAAAAGACTTTCCTTTTACTAGAGATAAGGCCTCTAGAAAACTTTAAAAGAAAATTACATTATTTTTATATAGTACATAAAAATTAAGATATGGAGGTAATAAAATTGCAGAGCAGTAGTTTTTGTTAAACGGAAGACTAGGGTTTTATGAAAGTGCTTCAGGGTATCACAAGAAGTTTGATTCACATTTCTTTGTTCACCTTTTTTTTGTTTAAAAAAGATTTTTAACTATTAAACAATTAAAACATTCACATTTGGAGGCATTACATATCAAATTTTAACACATTAGGCTTCCAATGCATTATTCTGTGCAGAAAAATTACCTTATTTTTGCTCTGATCTCATAAAAAAGCTTTTCTTGAGAACTGTGACATATATATTTTAACTTTTGGTAAAATGTTTCAGTGATTAAGAAGGTGGGTTTTTTTGTTTTGTTTTTGGTGAGTTCTATTTGTCTATGACATAATAATTAAATACCAAGCAAGGCTTAGGCAGACACCACACAATAGTTGCACAAGAAGTGAGTATGTAACATTCCATATTGCAACGATTATAGACAATATAAGTTGCTAAACATGCTCTCCTAACTCAGTTCTTTTACCTCAGGATTCTCTGTATTCAATATAAGTTTGAGGTTTTGTCTGTTTTCTTAAAATAGAGTGTTACAGGATCAGTTTCCGGGGAGCCGGACTCTGAAAGGGAGTTATGCAGGGAAGAAGTTTTCAGGGAGTACTCTTGGGGGAGGCATGAGAAAGCAGGATTGAGCAGGAGAAAGCACGATTGAGCAGAAGAAAGAGGTGAACTGGGCTGCAGTTACAACTGAGGTCTCAGTAGATTTCACCAGGAACTCTGAAGCTTGGATGGCCTTTCAGAGTTGTCCTGAATTTAGGCAAGGGGCCAAGCTTTTGAACTTGCTTATCTATCAGTCATTAGATGCAGGCTCCTTCCAGGGAGGGGTGTAATGTTCTTTGAATCAGCAAACTTCCAAGGAGGGGAGGGTAAGTCCAGGGGAATGATCAGTTGTGAGTTATTAGCAGCCGTCACTCAGAAGCACTGGGAATGGGTACCTTGGCAAAGGGGTATCTGGGCAGCACACTACAGCAGCCACCAGACAGTCTGGCAATCATAAACTCTAACTTAAAAAATTAGACACAAAGGAGTGGTTTCCTATGGATGAAAGCTAAAGGAGGACTTTCACATTTTGAAATATTACTTTGTTTTTTAAATATGTTCATATGTTCATATTCCTAAATGTGTAATGAAAAACATTTGAGAAATGGAATAAATATTACTTTTAGTATGTAAGATATAATTACAGATGTTGAATAAAATCTCTATGTGTTTTGGAATTGTACTTTCACACTGTAAAACTTCCTTAAAGGCAAAGACAAAGAGTTTAAATGAAAAAAAAAGATTATTATAAGGAATTTTCTTACTTCATTGTGTTATATATTTCCAATTCTTTTTCCGAAAGGTCCTTTTTCAAGTTTCCCAAATGAAATGGATTTGGAAGAGTAGACTTCTTTTTAGTGACCTGAAAAATACAGTTAAGGAGATTAGTGTCTATCTACGTATCTATGGAATCAAACAGCAGAGATAAGTTAAAAACTAAAAATCTGTGTAAGAGCTACTTGTGATTTTTCTATGTTTCCTTTAAATATTTCAGATGCTAGTTTGCACCTCTTGGTTCATCCCCTGCTAACAGGAATCGCAGTGCACCATGTCATGGAAGGGCATGATGGTTCACCCTGAAAACCTACCAGAGCCATTATCAAGCCGTTACCAAGTTATGTTACAATTTATGTATGCATGCTTGTCTCCCTCCCATGACACTTCAACTCCTTAAGGGCAGGGGCTGTGTTTTATTCATCTTTAGATTTCTTTTGTGTAGCATGTCCCTTGATGCCTAGTAGGTACGCAGTCAACATTTGTTGAGTGGCTGAATCTTAAAGGTTAATTCAACTTCTCTTAGGTGCTGTTCATGGCTTTGTCATTCTTAAATCTCTCCAAATCCTCCTAAGACTATTCATATTTCCTATCAATTTCCCCAACTAGGATAAGGAGTTCAGTAGGGATGTGAGTACTTCCTAAATACATCCCACTTAGGGCTCCAAGAGTGCCCCATTGTTTGGGATTAGGAGATCGAATCTGTGGGTATTTACGTCTTGTCACTCAGAATCTCATATTTTGTTTGTGCCCCTTCTCAGACTCTTCCTTTTTCGTGCTTCATCTGACATCACCTCTGTCTATCCAAGTGACAAGTTTCAAAAATGTTTTGAAAGATTGCGGCATCACTAGGATAAGTACAGAGACTCCCAGGGTGATTATTTTTGATCATCATTTGGATATGTTTTGGTATTTTCATAGAAAAAAAGAATAAAAAACAATAACATAAGCAAACATTCCAAAAAATGAACATTCTCTTTGCTTTATAGTCACATCTTGAATTCTTCAGAGATCAGACCATATACGGTATACACACACACATTTTTGAGTTTCTAATTCTCTTTTTGTTTTTGCTGAACATTTTAATGGCTATTTAGTCCAATCAGTCCCCAAAATTCCCTACAACTAGTACACTTCCTGTTATCACTAGAAGTGAAGAAGAAAGAGATGTTCATGGAAAGCAGGACTGAAGAGTTTCCCTGCTTGTAAATACCGTTAAACAGATGCTCCTCAATGTCAAGGGGGCTCTTATTACTTGATATTGCTTCCCAAAGGCTCTTTTTGATTTTAAATAATTGGTTTGCCAACAGTGATTAAAAGCACCACCAGTTCAAATGAGGAATGAGCTGCCATAAAAAATTCTCTTGCAGTTATAAAATAAGAATTAGAGAGTTTAGCTCTCAGAATGTATACACTCGAATAAACACACACCTTAAGCAAGCCCCCAGTTTCCTCCAAAACATCAGAGCCCTGAGATTCTCTTTGCTTCCGTATTGCATCCGGTGTAGTGAGGGGGCTAAGGCCAACACCTTCTCCACCTTCACAACCATTGTCAGATCCTCCACTGCTTCTGGAAGGACTGGGCTTACGTGTCTTTAAGGAATAGTCACCAAAAAGGGTTCTTCTGCACGCTGGAGAGGTTGCTACTTTGGAAGTACCTTGTAGCCTACTGAGGATGGGTGAGGTTGTCAAACTATCTGGTTTGTCACGTGATCCAGTAAGGAACCAGTCAGCACAAGACAAACAGGGACTTGGAGCAGATGCTAGCCGTTCATCTATGCGGGAATCTACTCCTTCCAGCTGGTGGAGAGTTGTTTTGACCTGATCCACATATATATAGTCTGGTCCAGGATTCCCAATAGCTTTGGATGCACAGCCTCCAGCTTCTAATATTACACATAACATATAATGTCTCTATAAGAAAAAAAATTATTAATATAGATGTACCTACCATGAAAATATTTACATGCAACATGGATGTTTATAGTAATAAAGACGCATGGACATATGGCATACTCATGTAATGATTATTAAACATTCTTCCTTTCTTTTTCTCTCTTGGTTATTCTCAACACTTCTTCATCACCCTTGACAGCAAATCTCATTATTGCCTTGTTTTGATACACCTTCAACAACTCCTCTTGCTCGGCACATGGAATTTCCTACTAGCAAGTTTTCAAAAAGTCTCAATTATTGTAAGTCCTTTCATTTACAATTACATATTTATTCCACTTATGATTCTATATCCTTTTCTTGTCTCCCTCCTATTTCCCAAAACAAACCAGCAAATTTAAAACCACTATAGAAATGGGAACAAAATATTTTAAATTTTTTTCTGAATTTCATTAATATTTCTCCATAAATATTAAATGGATACAAAGGAATAAGGGGCATATAATATTTTCTTTAATACTGGTATTTGAAATGCTCATAATTTTAAATGATTGTTTGTTCATGTATTTCTTTAGACAGGCAACAAATGGCAGAAAAGAAATCCCCCAAAAAAGGTTGAGGTAAACTTACCAAACCGACAATTAGCAAAAAATATCTCCCTTCAAGTTCCTGAAAGACTTCAGTATTTGCGTCTTTAGAAGGTTGGAGGTGATGTTGAGGAAACACTTCTCTCCATATTACCAACTGACCAATTCTTTGTTTTGCTGCTAAAGGCAGTAGGCAATAGTGGCGACAGTATACAGCAATAGCAATAAGATCATCCTTAGGCAAATGACTGCATATCAAGTAACCCTTGGATTGAACCACAAAGAGCAAAAGTCAACTAATGACATAAAGTAATAATCCCATAATATAGTTCTTTATAGATACTTCTTCAGTTGGCTTAAAATATTACAGTTTCAGATGGAATAAATGAAGACAGAGCAAAGATAAATGCTTTATCTGAGGTCAAGCCAGAGATCAGATATAACTTACGGGACCCAACAAATAGACTTTAGCACAAAGCAAGACTGCCTCTGAATCGTATTAAGCTGAGGGTTTTGCAAAATTAGAAAGAACTGAAATCTGAAGAGGGGAAACTGGGGGTTGAGGTGGGAAAGATTTTTCACTATGTACCCTTCTATTGTTTTTAGATGTGTTTTATATTGTGCTTAAAACATACTTGAAAAATAAAGTAGCCAAAAACTAAATTTCTGAGGCCAACTCTTCAGACAAAGACTGGACAGGACTGTGGGACATAAAATGATACTCGTCAAGAGTATGCTTCTTAGCTCAAGTAGATACATGAGACTAAATGGGCAGCTTTTGTTCGGAGGTGAGATGAGAAGGCAGAGAGGGTTAGGAGCTGGTTGAATGGACGTGGGAAATCAGGGGTGGAAAGGAGAGGAGTGTGCTGTCACAGTATAGGGAGAGCAATTAGGGTCACATAACAATGTATACATTCTTGTATAAGAGACTAGCTTGAAATGTAAACTTTCATTTAAACTACAACAATAAACAAAAAAGAAAATAAGTTTGCTGCTTAATTTCTTTACATGGAAGTCAATTATTTAATGTTAGAAGATTTTCCTTAAAGATACAGGATTTCTTTTGAAGATGAAAAGCACACTGCTGCAAAAGAAAATTAAGAAAACTGTTGCTTTTCTCTTATATACTTGGGTCTTTGAGTTTTGTTTCTCCTTTATGCATTTACAAATACTTTGAATGCAATAACACCACAAATATTTATTATAAATACATAGATGTAAGTCTTGTTTTAAGATCTTTCTCATATGGTACCTACATTTAGAGGAAAAGAGATAAATATATTTTTCATGTTTGTCAAAGCCCAAAAATTTACTTTAGGCCTGTTCATATAACAGTTGGGCATTTATAAACATTTCAAGCTTCAACCTACCTTATAAAATAGGGAAGACCCCAAAATTGTATACAGCCGCCTCATGTCATAGTAATCCTCAGACTAGGGGAGGGAAAAAAGAAAGCCCACGGTGGATTTAAATTTTTTAGTTTTCTATGATTAAAAAATATTCTAATTAAGTTATAACACTTATAATGGAAATTATATTCTTTAGTAACTGAGCTTTTCATAGTGTCTTCTTTAGAAGTCAATATGCTAGAGTATTATGGTAAAATATATATGTATATGTATATTTATTTTTGATTGACAGTGTTATTTTTCATTCTTATAAGATGCTGTTGATCGAGACATCTAAGAATAGAACATAAGATTTGTTACAAGAGAAATTTTTAAAGACAAATATATGTCATCTAAAATATCCAATATTATCATATACTATTTTTCAGAGTACAAATTGGTACAACCTATTTGGGAACAAGTAATAAGTATGTAAAAAAGAAAAAAAACTGAACACATATACTCTTTTAATGAGTATCTTAGTTATTTAGTGCTGCTATACACAGAAATACCACAAGTGGGTGGCTTTAACAGAGAAATTCATTTTCTCACAGTTTAGGAGGCTAGAAGTCTGAATTAGGGCACTGGGTCTAGGGGAAGGCTTTCTCTGTCGGCTCGGGGGGAAGGTCCTTGTCTCTTCACCTTGTTTCCTGGTTCCTTGGAGATCTCCATGTGGCTTGGTGTCTGTCTTCCCTTTCTCTGCATTGCTTGTTTAATCTCTTTTATGTCTCAAAAGAGATTGACTCAAGACACACCCTACACTAATCCTGTTTCATTAACATAGCAAAGAAAACTTATTCCCAAATGAGATTATAACCACAGGCGTAGAGGTTAGGATTACAACACATCAACACATACTTTTGGGGGACACAATTCAATTCATAACACTGAGTAATTTTATTTCTAGAAATCTACAGTAATACTCAAGAGAATCAAGATTTTTGTATAAAATATTAATGCAGCATTATTTGTAATATAGGAAAACTGGAGATAACGTGAAGCTCAACAATGGAAGAATGGTTAATAAGGTATGTTCACACCACAGAATATGATAATGTTAAAAAAAAAAAGCTGATCTATATGTACAGACAAAAGTTTTTAGGATATACTGTTCAGCAAAAAATTTAAATGGCAAGAATTAGATTTTCAATATCTAATTTCTGATAAAAATAGACCCCCCCTAAAACCACACACACACACACACGCACACACACGCACACACACACACATACACGAGAATGTTGGTCTGTGTGCAGGTAGGTATGTATGAAGAAAAAGGTCTGGAAGGATATATGACAAACACTACGAGCAGTTGCAGCTGGGGGTGGAAGTGGGGAAGAGGGATGAAGAGAGAAGACATTTGCTTTTAGTAACTATGCTTGCATTTTCACCCGATATGCAGGAACTAATTTTAAAATTAAAAAAACAACAGAATCTAAAGAAAACTAAACACTGGAAACAACCTAAATATCCGTCCACCGAGGAATAAAGCGTGATACATCTGTACAATGAAATACTACTTAGCAATAAAAAGGATTGAACTACTGATACAGACTATTTAAAATCCCTCCAGGTTTTTGCAGGTATCAGTAGTTGGATTCTTTTTATCGCTGAGTAGTGTTCCATAATATCGATGTACCAAGGTTTGTTTATCTGTTCCTCAGTTGAGGGACATTTAGTTTGGGGTGATTATTTTTTGTTGTTGTTAGGTGCCATCGAGTCAATTTTTTGACTCATAGTAACCCCATGTGACTAAGTAGAACTGCCCCATAGGGTTTTCTAAGCTGTGATCTTTACAAAAGCAGACTACTGAGTCTCCTGTGGAGCCACTGGGTGGGTCTGAACTGCCAACCTTTCGGTTAGTAGCTGAGCACTTAACTGTTGTGCCACCAGGGCTCCTGGTATTATTTATCAAGCCATTGTAAACAGGCATGTACAGGTTTTTGTGTAATCCTAAATTTTCATTTCACTTTAGTAAATACCTAGGAGTGGGACTGCTGGGTCATTTGTGAGTGTGTATTTTACCTTTTGGTATATTTACCAAATGATTTTCCAAGGTGGCTGTACTACAATGAATTACCACCAGCAGTGCATGAGAGTACCAGTTGTTCTGCATTTGGCATTATAGTTTTTAAATTTTGGAGACCCTGGGTGGTGCAAACGGTTAAGTGCTCGGCTACTGGCTGAAAGGTTGGCAGTTCGAATCCACCCAGAGACAACTCTGAAGAAAGGCCTGGTGATCTACTTCCAAAAGACACAAAACTGAAAACCCTATGGAGGGCAGTTCTACTCTGAAACACAGGGGGTTGCCATAAGTTGGAATCGACTCAATGGCAATTTTATTTTTTTTTAAATTTTAGTTATTCTAATAGTTATGTGAGTCCCTGGGTGACACAAACAGTTAAGTGCTTGACTACTAGCGGAAAATTCAAACTCACCCAGAAGTGCCTCAAAGACAGGCCTGGCAATTTGCTTCCAAAAGGTCAGAGCCTTGAAAACCCTATGGAGCACTTCTGTCTACTCTGCACACATGGGGTCGCCACGAGTCAGAATCAACTTGATGGCAACTAACAATAATAGGTATGTAGTATTATTTCATTGTGTGTATTTTATTTTACTATTGCTGTTTTTTTATAAAAAAAAAATAGCTGTACTGAGGTAAAAGTGCAAAACCATTACCACAATCAAGATAACGGACATATCTCAACACGCTCAAATGTTTCCTCATGCACCTTTGTAATCCCTCACTCCTGTCCCTCCTTGCATATCCCATGCACTCTCCCCCACCATCTCCAGCAATCATTTAATCAGCTTTCTGTCACTGTAGATTAGTTTGCATTTTCTAGACTTTTACATAAATGGAATCATACAATATGTACTATTTTTTGGTCTGATTTCTTTGATTCATCATAATTATTTTGAGATTCATCCATATTGTGTGTTTATCAACAGATCATCCTTTTTATTGCTGAGTAGTATCCTATTGCACGTATATACCACAATTTATCTGTTCACCTTCTGATGGATATTTGGATTGTTTCCAGTTTTTGGCTATTAAAAATAAAGCTGCTGTGAACATTCGTGTATAGGTCTTTGTGTGGACATACGCTTTCATTTCTCTTGGGTAAAGAGATAAGAATAGAATGGCTGAATAATATGGTAGGTGTATATTTAACTTTTTAAGAAACTGCCAAACTTTTCCAAGGTGGTTGCACCATTTTGCATTCCTAATTTATCAATTTTTTTTCTTTTATGGGTCATGCTTTTGATGTCATAACTAAGGAATCCCAATAGACCTTTTCTAACCATAGACAATATCGTTAGTTTCACTGCTCATTAAAAGAATATTCTATAAAGACCGGAATTAGATTTTTAATTAAACCTACTGCATATAAGTTCCTAAAACATTGATATTTGTATCAGTGTTAGTATTAATTTTAGATCTAAACTGATCTAATGATTAGTATCTGTCATGGATTGAATTGTGTCCCCAAAAAATATGTGTTGACTTGGCTAGGCCGTGATACCCAGTATTGTGTAATTGTCCTCCATTTTGTGATCTGAACTATCCTCCATTTTATGTGTTGTAAATCCCAAAACCTCCATGAGGCAGGATTAGGGTGGGGTGTATCTTGGGTCACACCGCCTTATTCAAGTCACGCCCTTACTCAAGTCAGTGCCTTGAGTTTTGTCCTACAACAGATAAAAGGAAAGAGAAGCAGGCATAGATGGAGTAAGGTAGATGCCAAGACACATGGAGATCCCCAAGAAACTAGGAAGCAGAAACCAAAGAGACAAGGACCTTTCCCCAGAGCTGAGACAGACAGAAAGCCTTTCCCCAGAGCCGGCACCCTGAATTCAGACTTACAGTTTCCTAAACTGAAAAAATAAATTTATGTTTGTTAAAGTCATCCACTTGTGGTATTTCGGTTATAGCAGCACTAGATAACTAAAACAGTATCTAACGATTGCTGCTGTTGTTAGGTGCCGTAGAGTTGGTTCTGACTCATAGTGACCCTATGTACAACAGAACGAAACACTGCCTGGTCCTGCGCCATTCCCACAATCATTGCTGTGTTTGAGCCCACTGTTGCAGCCACTGCATCAATCAATCTCATTGAGAGTCTTCACCTTTTTTACTGACCCCATCATATTTTGAGTGCCTTCCAACCTGAGAGGATCATCTTCCAGCACTGTATCAGACAATGATTTGCTGCTATTCATAAGGTTTTCACTGGCCAGTTTCTTTTACAGAAGTATATCGCCAGGTCCTTCTTCCTGGTCTGTCTTAGTCTGGAAGCTCCACTGAAACCTGTCTACTATGGGTGGCTGTCTTAGTTACCTAGTACTGCTATAACAGAAATACCACCAGTGGATGACTTTAACAAACAGAAATGTATTCTCTCACAGTTTGGGGGGCTAAAGTCTAAATTCAGGGTGCCAGCTCCAGGGGAAGGCTTTCCCTCTCTGTTGGGTCTGCAGGAAGGTCCTTGTCATTGATCTTCCTCTGGTCTAGGAGCTGCTCAGTGCAGGGACCCTGGGTCCAAAGGACATGTTTCCCAGCTGGTTCTTCATTCTTGGGGGTAGGAAGTCCCCCCATCCGACTCGATTCTCTCTTTTATATCCCTTGAGACTGAGGCAGCTCTGCTTCCTGTGCTCCTTGTCTCTTCAGCTTCTGCTTCCTTGTTCCTTGGTCTCTCAGCCCCTTGGCTCCTTGGGCCTCTTGGGCTAGCCTGGCATCTGCCCTGCTAGAGCAAGTGTTCCAAAGCTCTTTAGCTCTACTGATAAGGTCCATCTATGTTGGATGCAGGCCAAATGCCTAAGGAAACTCCCTTTCAACTGTCTGGCTACTCTCAGCAGATCCCATTTATAGAGGTGATCACATTATATCAGATCTTAACGTGGAGATAATTACATCATTATATAATTGCCAAACTACGTCATAACTCACAAACCACTGAGAATCATGGCCCAGCCAAGTTGACACACAACCTCAATGATCACAGTGACCTTGCTGGTATTTGAAATACCAGAGGCATACCTTCCAGCATCACAGCAACACGCATGCCACCACAGTATGACAAACTGATAGACAAGTGATGATTTAATGATTAGTATCTATCTAAACATTTTTCTTTGGTGAAAAAAATATGATCTAAGAAAAATTCAACATGCTTAAGTTTCTGTTAACTCTTAGAAGCAAAATATCCTTGTGTTGACTCAAGATCTTGGTTAAGACTCAGCTCCCTCTTCATGCTAACATCCTTTCCCCACTTTCACCATCAATCTTATTTAGAATGATCCACCCTGACTCTTTCCACTTCCTCATTTCCCATTCACTTCTTACAAGAAATTTTATTACTGAAATTTTAAACATATATAAAAACACAATAGTATAATTAGCCCTTACGTATTCATCAAGGAGCCTTGTTGGCTCTGTGGTTAAATGCTTATCTGCTAACCAAAAGGTTGGTGGTTTGAGCCACCCAGCGGCTCCTCGGGAAGAAGACCTGGTGATCTGCTCCCATAAAGATTACAGCCTAGGAAACTCTATGGGGCAGTTCTGTCCCATGAGGTCGCTATGAGTTGAAAATCGACTCGATGGCATCTAACAACAAGTATACATCATTACCCAGTTTCAACTATTCCCAGTGCATGCTCATCTTGTTTCAGCTATATTCCTCTCCCCTCACCCCATCCCCACTCCGCTAAAATAGAAACTTTAAAAAAAATGACTATAATACCATTATCACATCTAAAGAATTATTCTCATCTAAAATCAGTCATTAGTGTTTATATTTCTTTAATTGTCTCATGTTTTAAAAACTTTGTTTGAATCAAGATCCAGTTAAGAGCCATAAATTGCAATTCATTAACTATGTTTCTTAACTTGCTTGTAACCTGTAGGTTCTCTCTGTACTTCCTCTTCCCCCTTCCCACTCCGGAATTTATTTGTTGAACAAACTGCAGCATTGTCCTGTGCCATTTCCCAGTCTGAATTTAATGACTGCAATTTCACTCCCCTATGGGGTCATTTAGCATGTCCCTTCTTCACTGTATTTCCTATAGATTGGTAGTTAGATCTTGATGCCTGATCAGGTATATCTCATAGATGCTTTGTGTACTTCCACCAGTAGGGACACACTACCTGATTGCCTCTAGTTGTGATGTTAACAGCTACTGATTATCATTGCCTAGATCCATTAATTCACTGGGGAATTGCAAATCAGTGGTATTCTAATTCTGTCATTCTTCAGGTGTTAGGTAGAATACTTCTATAAGGAAAACTCCTCATTTCTATTTGGGGACCCTGGTGGCGCAGTGGTTAAGCATCTGGCTGCTAACCAAAAGATCAGCAGTTCAAATCCACCAGCTGCTCCTTGGAAAACCTATGGGGCAGTTCTACTCTGTCCCGTAGAGTCGCCATGAGTTGGAATCGACTAGATGGCAACAGGTTCAACCTTGAGGTATAGTTCAGATAGGAAAAACAGGATAAATGTTTGATTATTTCCCTTTATTTACCAGTTTTCACAATAACAAGTTCGTTCCCTAGCATCCTCCAAGACTGACCAATACTTTTTTTTTAAGTATCATTATGAATTCATGGACTTAAATATATCTAATATGTTTTAATCCATTGCAGTAACTATCTGTATGGATGCTCAAGTGGGAGCCTCTTCAAGTTGTCTCTTGACAACTTGAATCCTACTATAATCCTAGTAATTTTTGAAAGCTTCCTGGATTTCTGACATGACAAGATGTTCCCAGGCTTATCCTGTACATTTGTCTGAGGAGTCACAGTTAGTTCCTTTTAGTGAGAGAAGTTATTTAGAGACAGTAGCCTGGGTACTGGGGGTGCTCATCACTGCTAGGATGGTCATTATTTCTAGACCTTTTCAGGGGACAGAGCTAGGAAATACATATTTTTAAAAGATGAAAAACATATTTATACTTCCAATTCAAATTTAGACCTATAGGGTTTTCACTTAATCAGTCTTACATCTGTATCTCTTTTCTCTAAGTTCTTTTTTTTTTTTTTTATTATTATGCTTTAGATGAAGGTTTACAGAGCAAATTAGTTTCTCATTAAACAATTAATACACATATTGTTTTGTGACATTGGTTGCCAACCCCATGACATGTCAACTGTCTCCCCTTCTGAACCTTGGGTTCCCCATTACCAGCTTTCCCATCCCCTCCTGCCTCCTCATCCTTGCCTCTGGGCTGGTGTACCTGTTTAGTCTCATTTTGTTTTATGGGCCTGTCTAATCTTTGACTGAAGGGTGAGCCTCAGGAGTGACTTCACTACTGAGTTAAAAGGGTGTCCAGGGGCCATACTCTCAGGGTTTCTCCAGTCTCTGTCAGACCAGTACATCTGGTCTTTTTTTCTTTTTTTTTTTTTTGTGAGTTAGAATTTTATTCTGCATTTTTCTCCAGCTCTGTCTAGGGCCCTCTATTGTGATCCTTGTCAGAACAGTCGGTGGTGGTAGCTGGGCACCGTCTGGTTGTGCTGGACTCAGTTTGGTGGAGGCTGTGGTAGTTGTGGTCCATTAGTTCTCTCAGTTCTTAATGACACCAGTGTAATTAATCATTTTTTTTATCCCATATTATTTTCAACTGAGTAGAAAATCTTAAGGCAAGCAAAATAGATTTTGTCTTGTGTAGTATTAAACAAAGCAGAGACCTAATGTGCATCTCAAGATTATTACATGTCCATATGATACTTGGTAAATATTTAAAATAAGGACTGACTGACAAAATAAGAAATCAACATTGAGATGTTCCTAAAATCCTCTCCTTCTCTTACCAGTTCTGCAAAATCTGCAGCCTCCAAGTTACTCAAAGCTGTGTCCAATTCCACCTATTAAAAAAAAAAAGGTAACATTTGACTCATGTTAGTTATTTTTCAATAATAGTCATATAAAAAGTGCTCAATAACTATTTGAAGAATTGAATTAGTATCTTGCTCCTTTGTGTTACTTAAGAAATGTCCTAAAATGAAACATCTTGTTTTTAAGCTTGATAGTTAAAAAAAAAAGATTTAATATATATCCTTTTTCAATTAAATTTCAATTATTGTGAAATAGGCTTTCCCTGTTTTCAACGTAAAACAATTTATGAGGTTAAAGAAATGCTGTTGCAGTTTTAAACTAAAAAAAAAAAAAAAAAAGTTAAGCCATTTAGCTTCTTAGAGGAAAATGAAAATCAATATTAATGTAGCTAACCTATTTTCAGTTGTTGTTTTTGTTTTTCCACTTCCTGTATAATTCTCTACAGTTGTATTCTTAGAAAATACCAACATTCTTCCCTGTCTCTCTCCTAGACACAATGTTTTGTATAAAAGGGCTTTCAATCTTTATTCATGGATTAAAACATGCAGGCAAGCGTTTCCCTGGAACCCAGCACAGTTTAAGTACCCTACAGAATGTATTAAAAAAAAAATCTCTTACTTAGAATCTGGCTTTTGGCCCTATGGAAACTTCCTAAACTCTTTCATGTATTACCTTTGTTCTTCCTTGAAGCATTCAAACTTTAAAAACAGAATAAATTTAACTGGCAGTTTAATCTGTAATACATAGATGCATACATATATATACACACACACACATATATATAAATTTAAAACTTTTAGCAATTGAAGCTTGTAACTGAAGCTCATACATGCTACTTGTGGAAAAGAACCTTTTTTTGGTTTGTTTTGTTTTCAAGGCCAAGGCATTCTCTGCAGGACTGTGTTTCACAAACTGTGTCTTACTGAGATGACAAAAGCTTCTGAAGCATTAGTCATGCCTTTCAGTGCTTTTTACACAGTATGACTTTATTAATCATTTGTGATCTACATTTTTCACCATCTAGCAAATACTTCATGTTCTCTTTTTTTCGTGGCTGCATCTTCTCTTGTGAAAAATTACAGGACAAAAAGAAAATTACTTGTGATTTTTGATCTCAGAAACTGTTTAATGAGTTGCTACTCAAGTCTACGGGCTAATATACAATGTTAACTATAACTGTCCCTTCATATTCCTGAAGAGAAGAGGTTAAGTATATTTTCTCAATTTTTCTAGTATATTCTGGAAAAATAGTAAAAAGAGGGGAGGGAGAGGGAGAAATCTGACAAACAGAAAAAGGAAATTCTCAAATACCTGAGAAAGAAAACGGAAGTGAGACCTCATCACATACTAAATGCAGAGCAAATACTTCTTTTCAAGTTAAAAAAAAAACAAATTCTACCTAAAATTAACCAGGCACAAGTTATATCACACACATCTTTAACTAGATTTCTTAAGCCATAAAATTCCTTAATATTTTCCATTAGAAGACATACAGTCAATAAATCCTATTTAAATAAGAAATCCCAAAAGAGAAAAAGGAAGTATATAAGTTCTTTGAGTTTGCTGGTAAAAACCAAAATAAAAACTTCAAGTGTTATTATTCAAACTTTACATTCATCAAAGAGATCTTTAGACCACTTTATCAGATGGTATCTATAACTAACTCTTTCAAAAAATGTTGTTAATTCTCCTAATCAAACTACAAAATGTAGAAAACGTCTAGCTATATCCTATTTCGTATGTATTAATCAGGAGTCCCTGGGTGGTGCAGAGGGGTAAGTGCTCAATTACTAGCTGAAAGGCTGGTGGTTCAAACCCACCCAGAGGTGCCTTGAAATACAAGCCTGGTGATCTGCTTCCGAAAGGTCACACACAGCCTTGAAAACCCTATGGAGCAGTTCTCCTCTGTACACACTAGGTCACCATGAGTCGGAATTGACACAAAAAAGAACGTGTTAATCTTGTATATCTAAAGGCAGGAGTCCTTGAGTGGTGCAAATGGTTAACGTTTGGCTGCTAACTGAAAGGTAGAAGGTTTGAGACCACCAAAAGGCACCTTGGAAGAAAGGCCTGGCAATCTGTTCCCAAAAATCAGCCATTGAAAACCCTATGGGGCACAGTTCTACTCTGAAACACATGGGGTCACCATGAATCAGAGTCGATTCGATGGCAACTGGTCAACTGGTACCCAAAGGATACCCAGAAGATTTTTTGGAGTCCTCAAAGCATAGCACAATCCTGAGCACCTGGCACAATGGAGACTGACCTCCACACAGTAGTGGTTAGACTTAACAAGGATAAAAAATCTTTTCAATCAAATGTATACTAAATTTAAGGGAAAAATTCATATAAAAAAGAAATCTGACAATAAGAGGCGGCCTTCACCGTGGGATTTATAAGATCAAAATAGGCTGTATTTTAAAACGTTTTAAACTTCCTAAAGGGAAGACAGTTTTTAATCCTAACATATCCAAAGTCTAAAGACATTGCGTGTAAAAAACATTAAGTACCCTATTACAGCAGAAAGAGGAGACTACACATTTTGAGGAAAGAGGTTTCTCTACTAAAGAGATTCTGAGACTGGGGAAAGAACCTGGGTAACTGCAAGACCAGAATGGCGAGCCTCATGATGCAGGCCCAGTGCCTTTCAGGGGAAAACAGCCTCAGGTTGGACATGAGACAGGTGTCTTTCTAATTTAAAGGTAAAGGTATTTAATTATTTTCTATCTATATTAAATATGTGTATTTTCTTATGACAACATTGGTGAGGGTCGAATTAGACTATCATACTTTTTAGTTTTTACATGATTTAGGAAAATGGTAACCATTGGCTTGTGGCATCAAAAGATGCATCATCAGGCAGTTGACAAAGGTAAGGAAAAACAAAAACAGCAGAAGGCAAAGTTTCCTTTAAATAACAACTTTCAAATAATAATTAGAAAATAACCCTCCTAAGAACTACAAGTACAATGTGCTAGGCACAATTCTAAGTACTTTACATGTAATAACTCACAAGTCTCTGAACTAAGTGCTATGATTGTCCCCATTTTACAGATGAAGAAACGAAGCAAAGAGTTGAGATACCAAATTATTATCAAATTATTAAAAAGGCATTTATTTGATAATACACTGCAGAATTCCATGAGTGTAGAGCAGAATCTTGATGTGGGTTTTTACTCCAGCATAACCTGAGTTTCATCATGGGTTGGGAACGGGCTATGGCACAGTGCCTCGTTCAATACCAATACACGTGCTGTGGCTACATAGATGGATTATGCCATGGTCTACACTGACGAAAATGTCTGCAGTGATCTTATCAATCATTCAACAGCAGAGGTATTCTGGGTATAAAGATATGACTAAGATCATACTGGTAATACTTAACCATCATCAAGTTCTTACCTTGGGAAGTTAAGCTATCTATGGGACAACTCAATAGCTAGTCACATATGTTCATGGAAAGATTGATTTTGCTATTATATGCAGCACCTGTCTTTTAATTAAAGCTATTGCTTGTTAGCCCATCATTTTGTCCAATTTAATCTGTGTATAAACATAATCCTAATTTGATGACCTTGCATTATAAAATCAAGGTCACAAAATTTAAAAGTAAGACGTGCAATGTAATTATGATTTCTGAAAAGTATTCTAAGTTTGTACAAAGCTTACATATTGAAATTAAGATGCAAGAGCTAACTTCCATTTAGAAAGAATAATTTGTCTTTCTAAATTCAATGCACTGGAATTCCTACTTCACCAACCAATTGCCTCACTAATATTTATCCATAATACAGAAAATAATAACGAGCCTAAGAAAAAAAAAGAGAAGACAAAGGACCACAAGGCAATTTGCTTTGATTCTTGTTGATGACACCTAAGATTACCTTGACTTCCTGTGGAAGTGTCAGCCACCGAACTCCAGGAAGATTGTCTAAAAACACTGCACTGGAAGCATCATACTGTTGTGCACTGTGACTGGCATTTGGATGTAGTTTAGTAGGCTGAAGTGCTCTTTGGAAGAACAAGTTGAAAAAATGATCCAGACGAGGACCATTCTCAACCTGGCAGAATGCACTGAAGAAACAAGAACTCTAAGTTAGAACAACGTATGGAACTAGTGGTCGTTTCTGTATGCTCCTAAGGGGACTGAATCTTTTCCATCTACACAGACTCTCCTCCTCAGCTTCCTCCCTCAATAAGAGTCACTGCTCTGATTTTACTGATGGAGTGTGTCTTGATCATCACCATCATCATCATTAATCACAAATATTTATTGCATGTGCACTATGTGACATGCACTGCACTAATGCTTTACATGATTACACATCTCTAATCTTGTAATTCCACCAGGTAGATACTATTATCATTCCCATTTTACAGAATAAAGAAGTTGCAGTTCAGACTAGTAAAAAAACAGCTTGCCCAAAATCATACAGCTAGTAAATAATGAAGCTGGATTTGAACCCAGGGCTAACCACGTCTCAATTTTAACCAACCTATTGAGAGAGGCTTTGCTAAAATCAAACTATACCATGTCTATAGCTCAACCCTGCTAGTAACTCTATTAAGAGCAAATGAGGCTAATTTTGAAGGACATGTCTTAGGTGAACCCATGCTAGCACTTGGGCAGGATGGACCCAGGCAAAATTGTGAAGCAGATAAAATTTGGCTTTGGTTATCCAGAACGCTAGTCCTCATTTTATACCATTCAATCTCAATGAAGCTACCTCCTCATCAGAAGTAGAAAAAGATTATAGGTACCCCCTCATTACTCCAGATTCTGTACTCGAGAATTTGTCTACTTGCTAAAATTTGTAACCCTAAAATCAGTTATGTGTGGCACTTCTGTGGTCATCCGTGGATATGCGCAGAGTGGTGAAAAAATTGAGTTGACTGATGCACACATTCCTAGTTGAGGTTGAAGAAGGCAATGCTCTGCCTTCGCTTTAGTAAACAAGTACGTCCTTTTTTGTGGTCTATCTAATGTTACATTTTTCACATTTTTGTGCTTATTGTTGGTGATTGCACTTTTAAAAATGGCCCCCAAGGATAGTGGCGAAGTGCTGTCTGGTGGTCCTGAGTGCAAGAAGGCTGTAATGTGCTTTATGGAGAAAATATGAGGGTTAGGTAAGCCACGCTCAGCCGTAAGTTATAGTACTTTGGCTATGAGTTAATCAACAATATATACTGAATAAGGTACCTTTAAACAGAAACACACATAAAACAACATATATGGATCAGTTGATGAAAACGTGACCAGAGGCTTGCAGGAACCTACCCCTGTATTTCCTCTAGGAGCAATGGTTCAGTATCCACTCATTCAGTGTTCGGGGCAACTTTATAGACTACAACTACGGCGAATAATGAGAATTGACTGTACCACTTTAGTACTGTTGAGGCACTAAGCAGATCCCTACTGCAAAGTTAAAGGTGGGAAGGAAGATCATAGGAAAGAAGATAAACCTGGAAAGTATGGAGACCTAGAAGACAGACTGCTCTGGTACGTTAGCGCCCGCCCATCCTGGGGGCTGGTCTGGTACGTTAGCGCATGCCCGTCTTGGGGGCTGGTCTGGTACGTTAGCGCGCACCCGTCCTGGGGGCTGCTCTGGTACGTTAGCGCGCGCCCGCCCTGGGGGCTGGTCTGGTACGTTAGCGCGTGCCTGCCCTGGGGGCTGGTCTGGTACCATTCACCCATCTAGAGGGTAAGGAATATGCCAGTTAACTTTGAACAGCCCAGTCTTGGGGAAATCGTTAAGAAATTCACCCTGCCTATTTTTTTTTATCCTATGCATTTAGGAGAGGGTACTGTGGAAGAACAACAGGGCTAACATAAGTGGCACATCTACAACAGAAAGGGCTAAAGTATGTTACTATATACAGGTAATCCCGATATACAGGTAATCCCGAATTTATGATGGGGTTCCGTTCCGATGGCTCTAAGTCAGTTCTGACCTAAGTTGAATACCTCATTTTTTTTTAGTTTTCATTATTATTGCCTTTTATTATCAGTGTCTGTTTTGTAAGTCCGATCTTTATTTGTCTTTAGGGAGTGGAAACATTACATCTCAGAATGATAACATCAGCAAATTACACACTGCAACACTGTATGTAGTACATATTACTAATGATAAAATGTACCAAAAAAAAAAAGGACGGTCATCAGTGTGGTTAGCCATAACTCAAATATGTCGTAAGTCAGGGATTACCTGTAAGGAGTTTTCTGTAGCTCAAAAAACTAACCAGTTCATAACATAAAAAAGAAGACTGTGTAGATCCTAGCTGGGTATTGCTGGATTATTTTTCAATGTATTTATTAAATAATATACCTAAATAAGTCTTTGAACTTTTTGGTCTTTTCCTAGTTTTTTCACAATGGGCCTTTGATATCTTTCATAAGCAGAGAAAAACCTTATTATTAAAGAATTTATTGAGAAATGATTATTAACAACACATTGTCGTTACACTATTTCTTGGTTTCAACAACTCGAAGGATCTTTGCATTTATTATCTTAGTTTGCCCTTCAAACTTTCATTGAACAAGCAGAAACTAGTTAATTTGCTGCCATCTTGGGGATACTTCAAGATCCACGGAAGCCAAGTTTCACGATAAAAAGCACAGAAATCAAGAGCCCTGCCGAGCCCGCCCAGAAGTGCACAACAACTCCAACTGATTGTTTTCATATATGAAATTCAATGAATTAATCTAATCTTTGATAATTTTTGAAACAGAGTGTTAAGTAGGGCAAAACGTAGTAGCAAAGTTTGCTCATCTAGTGCAAATGCAAGGAAACAAAAAAAAAACCAAACCCATTGCCGTCCAGTCAATTCCGACTCATAGCAACCCTATGAAACGCAAGGAAGTGGTTTATAAATACAATCCTTACTCTTTATTGGTTAAAAATTTCCTTCTTCATAAAAATTAAAAGTACAGTTTATGGATGCCCAGCCTTTCGTAGCTCACACACGTGGAAAGGGCTAACTAACCACGTTTGAGAGGGAAGTGCCTCCTCTGAGGCCCCTCCAGAGAACACTGCAGGTAAAACCATTTTCTCAGATGGTACAATCACAGAAAATTCCTTCATGCTGCTTAGAGAACAGCAACAACAAAGATCCACTGCTGAGAGACAGTTGATACCACTCTGCCTTGGAAAAATGTACAAACTGTTTTTGGATTTTTATATTGATATACTCTCAAAACTTTGAAAGCAAAGGCATCATTTTAGTGCTCTGACGTACTAGACTTACAAAAATACCACTAAGGAAAAATCTGTTTTCATCTATAAATTTTGTTTGCTTAAATGTTGAGCAGTTTACCTCAGATTTTCTCCTTTGAATCAAGAAAGACACATCACATTCTATTGTAAGGTTTAAAAAGAAAGCAGCAGAACAATATGCATAACAGTTTTTACCACTGCAGCTGTGTCTATTGGTAAAAAAAAGTATGTATATTCATGTATTCATATTTTAAAGAAAACAGATGAAAGAAAGATGAACATAAAACTAGTCATTACCTTTCTGTACTGTCTTTTAGCTGTATTATTTTTTTACAATAATAGTATATACATTTTTTTTTACAAAAGCAGAGAAAAACACATTTAAAATCTTGTTTTTTGTACCTGTATGAAGAAATCCTCTCACATATGCCCCTACAGAAATAGGTCAAATCAGAATATAGTTGTGGTTATATTACTATTTCACGAAAGTAATATATGAGATCCCCCAAAAAACAGTGGATTAAATGAAAAATTGCTTAATGTTGTAAAATAAAACCAAGTAATGACACATGAGAAAAAACAAACAACTGTCTTGCCAAGCAAGGAACAAGATGAAGTGGAAAAGCTGATTTAGAATCATATACTTAAAACTTGTGATTCCATTCCAAGAGTACTTACCTATCTAAAGAACCATACATAAATTTTAAAGTGTGAGCAACATCTTCTATCATATTCCTTAGCTGAGGAAGAGGAACTCTAAAAAATACAAAAACACATCCATTTATTTTATAGCAAAATCAAATGATACATATCTAAAAGAAGCAGAACATTTTTACATTTTATATATAAAGAATGTGAAAAGTATGTCTGTCAACTGTGAGTGTAGCTGTGTAAAAATGGCTGTTTAGTGATGAGCAATTAATCACTTTGAGGTCTAGATTTGGGGTTCTAGCATGAGTCATATAGGGACTTCTTATATGATCACATACAGGCAAGTTATTGGGTTCAGTTTCCTCATCTGTAAAATGGGGCCAAAAGTCACTAAGTACTTCTCAGGTAGATTCTGAGGATTAAATGAAATTAATACATATAAAATACTTAATGCAGTACCTGGGCCCACAGAAAGAAATGATAAATTCTTTATACTTTCCAGTATTATGCAGATCTCAAATGAACCTCCAACTACATTTCTCTTTGTGACAGAAATGAAATGGAGAAAGGAAAGAAAGCAGGCCATGGAATTATATTTTCTCACTGAAGCCTTATAAGAATTCTGCAAGATAGGCCTTATTATCTCCGTTTGTGGAGAAGAATCAACATAAATCCAATCCCCAAAATGTGCAGATTAATCAAATCCCCACTTTTCCACTTCTCAATCATCTCTAACACCAGCCCCCGGCACGGCACTCCCTCTCTCTGCCCCTAGCCACCCGGAGTTAGGGCAAATCTCACAAGTTAAAAGGACACTTCTTCAGACTGTCAAATAGGCCGCAAACTCAGAAGTCCACATGACACCCCTACTTTTGACTTGCTGGGTTTTCCCACTACCCCTTCTGGATGCCAGCTACAAGCTCAGGGGCCTCCCCTGGGCTCCCTCACTTTAACCTGCTGCCTCCCACTACTCCTTTGGGTTCAATAATTCACTGGTATGACTCACAGATCTCACAGAAAGTACTATACTTTATTAAAGATTTATTATACTAAAAGGATACAAATCAGGATCATCATAAGAAAGAGATGCATGGGTGAGGCCTGGGAGGGTTGGGAACGTCGAGCTTCTGTATCTCAAAAAAGGGCATGTCAACCTCCCTTCACCAAATAGGAAGCTCTCAGAGCCTCCAAGTTCAGAGCCTTTACTGGTCGCAATCATTATGGAGTTCTGATTGAGGCCTCTTTGCATATGCATGGTAAGTTAAATCATGCCTCCAGAGGTTAGTTGGTATTGGGCTACAAGGTGGTCTTTCTGGCCTGGCTAGCCCCCGCTCATTACACTGAGTACAAATCGTCAGGTGTGATCTGGAGGTTTTAGATAATAAAGCCACCTGAATGACTCAGGAAATTCCAAGGCTTATCTCTTAGCAGCTAAGAACAAGGGCTGAACTGTATTGTTGTTGTTTTTTGTTAAGGTAATTCACTGATGCAGACCCCGTTTGTCTTAGTTATCTAGTGCTGCTATAACAGAAGTACGACAAGTGGATGGCTTTAACAAACAGAAATTTATTCTCTTACAGTTTAGGAGGCTAGAAGTCTGAATTCAGGGTGCTAGCTCTAGTGGAAGGGTTTCTCTGTCCGTTGGGTCTAGGGGAAGGTCCTTGTTATCAATCTTCCTCTGGTCTAGGAACTCCTCAGCGCAGAGACCCTGGGTCCAAAGGACTCGGTTCACTCTTGGCTCCTCTTGCTTGGTGGTAATGAGGTCCCTCTCCTCTCTGCTCACTTCACTCTTTTATGTCTCAAAAGAGGGCGACTTAAGATACAACCTAATCCCTGTAGATTGTGTCCTGCCTCATTATCATAACTATCTCTAATCCTACCTCATTAACATCATAGAGGTTAGGATTTAGAACACACAGGATAATTACATCAGATCACAAAATGGAGGACAACCACACAATACTGGGAATCATCGCCTAGCCAGGCTGACACGTATTTTTGGGGGACACAATTCAATCCACAACACCATTATACCAGTGGATACACTGAGGTACAAGAAGTTTAGTAATTTGTGCAAGGCCACAAAGGGAGTGGAGCCTTCCAGTGAGCTTACATCTTCTTCGTTACAAAGTTAATTCTCTCTACTACCCCACACTTCTTCCTAGTTAAGTTCCTGTTATTCAGCGTGATCTTTTGTGATCAAAAGAATGATCCTCCCTGGGAAAACACATGTCCCTGGATCACTATGAACCCGCGTGCAGTCTTCTCTGGGGCAGCACTTTTCTCACCCAGCCTGTAAAAGGCAGAGGGAAACACACTGGCTGACAAGGGAAGAATCCCAGGGCTGCCAGCTCAATTACAAACCATGCACACGATGCTGGAGACGACATACAAATTGACACCGAGGAAGTTCTTGTACATGATCTCTCACTACTCTGTTTCCCAATCTGAGCAAATGGGAATAATAATACCTACCTGTCATGGTTATGTGAAACAAGATGGTATAAACAAAAGACTCTGGTACAGAGGGTTGGTTTGAGCAGGGACAGATTACCCAATAAGCAAGGTAAGCCCATGCTTAGGGCATCAACAGAACAGGGGCACCAGCTGTCCAAAGTAAAGACACATAGATACCAAGCAGACAGGACACAAAGAAAAGTAAGTGCCACAGTGGAAGGGAACTGGCAGGGCACTAAATGAAAACGATACCAGCTCCAGTGCGTGAGAACGTGCTGGCCGGAGTTAAAGTTCATACAGGGTCACGACTGTGCCCACACACAAGGTTGTTTAAGCTCTGAGGCTCCTACCACTTCAACACC
Organism: Trichechus manatus latirostris; assembly: GCF_000243295.1. Classification (NCBI taxonomy): domain Eukaryota; kingdom Metazoa; phylum Chordata; class Mammalia; order Sirenia; family Trichechidae; genus Trichechus; species Trichechus manatus. The sequence goes on from NW_004444175.1 coordinate 1,959,067, forward strand.
TTCATTGATGTTTGTCTCCTACAGTCCCCTTGTGTGTAATTTAAAAAGTTATATCATGGATAGCTAAGACACACACACTCACACACATGCAAATCTATACATGTATATATATAACTCACATATCCTGTTTGAATGCATGAGTAAGCAGAGGAGGGGGCACCACAGGTGATCAGTCTTTAGGGCCCTCAGAGGCCGTAATCTGGCCCTGAGTTTAAGCATTAACAGAGGACAGGTAAAGAGGTGACTAGGGTTTATTTTTGATTTGAAGCTCAGGATAAAGAATAAGGAAGATCTTCAAATTCATTCTGGTTTATCAAGCCAAGTTCCTTAAGATAGGAATGACAAATACTTAGGGAACACCCCTCTCCACCATCAAGTATTAAAGATTGAGAAACTGGCTACAGCATCCCCTACGCAGCACAGTCTTGATCTGAAGCTCAGCAGTGACAGTCCATTCTTTTTTGGCTTCAAGATAAAACCTCTCCTGGAAACTGTCTCTGTCTGCCTAACTAGTTTGGCTGGTGTTCTCAGAGTGTGGCTGGGCAGCCTCTGCTCAGTTCCTTAGCTAGGCTTCCTCTCTCATCTCTAACTGCCTATACTGCCTTTTTCTTACCATTGTACTTTCTGTTTCTTTTCTTTTGTCTTTTGAGCTACTATAAAGGTTTAAAGACAAATGTTTTACCTTGCCCCTACATCCTAAAGTACCTTATTCTAGATGTCCTCCACTTCTTGTAAACACATACTTTCAAAAATACCTTAGTTATTCATAGTCCTACCCATTGACATAGTGCAGTCTCCTAACGGGAGTCCCTTTTTAGACAGAAAACACACATGTGCTGGTTAAAGACAGCCACCAACTAGTGCATGTCACAGCACCATTATCTCCTTCTGTTAAAATTTTTGAACCCTACTTTTTGTCTTTTTTTATTTAGAAAAAAATTTTTTTTTTATTGTACTTCCAAATTATTCCATCACAATTGTCTTCAACTCACTGTCCCTTAGGCTTCCCATCAAACCTTTTGAGTTGCTGTTGTCAATTTGATCTCACATAGATAATTCTTTTTTTGTTGCTGTTGTATTTTAGATGAAGGTTTACAGAACAAAATAGTTTCTCATTAAACAGTACACATATTGCCCTATGACAATGGTTAAGAACCCCACTACATGTCAACACTGTCCTT
>NW_004444175.1:1960347-1961581 GCF_000243295.1 Trichechus manatus latirostris
AGAATTTTTGCATCTATATTCATGAGAGATATTGGTCTGTAATTTTCTTTTTTCGTGGCATCTTTGCTTGGTTTTGGTATCGGCGTTATGCTGGCTTCATAGAATGAATTCAGAAGTGTCGCTTCCTTTTCTATGTTCTGAAATAGTTTGAGTAGTACTCATACAAGCTCTTCTCTGAATGTTTGGTAGAATTCTCCAGTGAAGCCATCTGGGCTGGGGATTTTTTTTGTTGGGAGTTTTTCTTATTGCCTTTTCAATCTCTTCTCTTGTTATGGATCTGTTCAGACTTTCAACATCACTTTGTGATAGTCTGCGTAGGTAGTGTGTTTCTAGGAATTTATCCATTTCCTACAGGTTTTCAAATTTGTTGGAGTATAGTTTTTCATAATACTCTGTTATGATCTTTTTTATTTCAGTTGGGTCTGTTGTAACGTCCCCCATTTCATGTCTTATTTGGGTTATTTGCGTCCTCTTTTGTTTCTCTTTTATCAGTGTGGCCAGTGGTTTGTCGGTTGTTTCAAAGAACCAACTTTTGGTTTTGTTAATACTTTCTATTGTTTTTCTATTCTCTATTTCATTTATTTCTGCTCTGATCTTTATTATTTCCTTTCTTCTGTTGGCTGTGGGCTCTTTTTGCTGTTCTCTATTTGTTTGAGTTATGTAGTTAATGTTTTGATTTTGTCCCTCTCTTCTTTTTTGATGTGTGCATCTATTGCTATAAATTGTCCTCTGAGGACTGCCTTCACTGTGTCCCAAAGGTTTTGGTATGATGTGTTTTCATTCTCTTTTGATTCTAGGAATTTTTTGATTTCATCTCTGATTTCTTCTATTACCCAGTGGTTTGTAAGCAGGTTGGTATTCAGTTTCCATGTAATTGATTTTTTTTCCTTGCTCTTTCTGTTGTTAATTTCTACTGTGATGGCGCTGTGGTCAGAGAGAATACTTTGTATTATCTCACCATTTTGGATCTTGTTGAGGATTGCTCCGTGGCCTAAGATGTGGTCTATTCTGGAGAACATTCCATGAGCAATGGAAAAGAATGTTGACATTGCAGCTGTTGGATGGAGTGTTCTATGTATGTCTATGAGGTCAGGTTCGCTGATTGTGCCCTTTAGGTCTTCTGTATCTTTGCTGAGTTTCTTTTTAGATGTTCTGTCCTTTACCTTTAGATGTTCTGTCTGTGTGTTGAAGTCTCCTACTATTATTGTGCAACTGTCAATTTCTCTTTTCAGTG
>NW_004444175.1:1962457-1964165 GCF_000243295.1 Trichechus manatus latirostris
TGAGACCAGTGGAGTATCTTAGATGGCTGCTCATAGGCTTTTAAGACCCTAAACGCTACTCAGCAAGGTTGAATGCAGAACATTGTCTTTATAAACTGTGTTATGCCAGTTGAGCTAGATGTTCCCTGAGAGCATGGTCCCCACAGCCCTCCGCCAAGCAATTCAGTCCCTCAGGGAGTTTGGATGCGACTATGGAGCTTCCATGACCTTTCCTTGTACAAGTCGTGCTGGCTTCCCCAGTATTGTGCACTGTCTTATCCTTCACCAAAGATACCACTTATCTATTGTCTATTTAGTATTCCCCCCTACCCCTCCCATCCCTTGTAACCAACAAAGATTGTTACTTATTGTGTGTCAATTTTTTCATGAGTTTTTACAATAGAGGTCTTATACAATATTTGTCCTTTTGTGATTAACTTATTTCAGCTTAATGTCCTCCAGTTTCATCCATGTTATGAGATGCTTCACAGATTCATGATTGTTCTTTATTGTTGTATAATACTCCGATGTGTGTAGGTACCATATTTGTTTATCCATTCATCCGCTGATGCGCATCTAGGTTGTTTCCATCTTTTTGCTACTGTGAACAATGCTGCAATGAACATGGGTGTGCATATGTCTATTCGTGCTGGCTCTTATTTCTCTAGAATATATTCCTAGGAGTGGGATTGCTGGATCGTATGGTATTTCTATTTCTAGCTTTCTTAGGAAGCACCATATCATTTTCCAAAATGGTTGTATCATTTGCATTCCCACCAGCAGTGCATAGGAGTTCCGATCTCCCTGCAGCCTCTCCAACATGTTATTTCCAGTGTTTCTGATTCATGCCAGTAATGCTGGGGTGAGATGGTATCTCATTGTGGTTTTAATTTGCATTTATCTAATGGCTAGTGATCGCGCGCATTTCCTCATGTGTCTGTTGGCCATCTGAATGTCTTCTTTGGTGAAGTGTCTGTTCATTTCCTTTGCCCATTTTTTAATAGGATTATTTGTCGTTTTGTTGTAGAGGAGTTCAGTTTTCTTGTAGGTTATAGAGATTAGACCTTTGTCTGACCTGTAATGTCCAAAAATTTTTTCCCTGTCTGTAGGTTCTATTTTTACTCTTTTGGTGAAGTCTTCTGAAGAGCATTAAGTGTCTGATTTTTAGAAGATCTCAGTTATCTAGCTTATCTTCTGGAGTTTGTGTGTTGTTGGTTATGGTTTGTATCCTGTTAATGCCGTGTATTAGGGTCTCTAGTGTTGATCCTATTTTTTCTTCTATGAACTTTATAGTTTTTGGCTTTATATTTAGGTCTCTGATTCATTTTGAATTAGTTTTTGTATACGGCGTGAGGTATGGGTTGTGTTTCATTTTTTTTGCAGGTGGACATCCAGTTTTGCCAGCACCATTTGTTAAAAAGATTGTCATTTCCCCATCTGATGGACTTTGGGCCCTTGTTGAAGATCAGGTGATGGTAGGTGGATGGATTTACATCTGGATTCTCAATTCTGTTCCATTGGTCAATGTATCTGTCATTGTACCAGTACCAGGCTGTTTTGACTTCTGTAGCTGTATAGTAGGTTCTGAGGTCAGGTAGTGTGAGTCCTCCTACTTTATTCTTTTTCTTCAATAGTGCTTTACTTATTCAGGGCTTCTTCCCTTTCCATATAAAATTAATAATTAGTTTTTCCATCTCTTTAAAGAATGTTGTTGGTATTTGGATTGGGA
>NW_004444175.1:1964265-1988640 GCF_000243295.1 Trichechus manatus latirostris
TTTTGTAGGTTTTGTTTTTACTGAGTCTTTATGTTTTTCCTCTTTATATTGATGAGTAGGTTTGTTAACTTTCTTTGTGGTTACCGTGAAATTTACCCTTATAAGTTTGAAGCTGTCTATTATTACTTGGTATTGCCTTGCCTTCTTCTCCATTCGAAGGTTCCATACCTACACCATTTATTCTGTCTTTTATTGTTCTGATGTTGTTGTCATTTAGAGATTAACTGCTCTGATTCCCTGTTGTATTTCTTTTGGTTTTGGATAGTCCTTGAGAGTTCATTTTCTAGATTGGTATCTGGTTGGTATGATCCTGTGTCCTAGATTTAGCCTGTGAGCTAATGTTGTTGTTTTCCAATCGAAAGTCTCCCTTTAATAATTCTTGTATGTTTGGTTTGTTGAACCCTACTTTTGTGATATATCTCTTTCTGTGTAAAATTAAAATCATCTTCAAAACAATCATTTTGATATTTTTCACTACAGCCACCTTTGGAGTTCCTGTTTGTAGTGTCAGAACATGTCCACAAATTCTTTGATATTCCTCCCATCAAAAAGTGGGGCTTAATTCCACTTCCCTAGAGTATGGGAGCCCTGGTGGCGAAGTGGTTATGAGGTAGGCTGCTAACCAAAAGGTTGGCAGTTTTAATTCACCAGCTGCTCCTTGGAAACCCTATGGGGCAGTTCTACTCTGTCGTATAGAGTAGCTATAAGTCGGAATCGACTCGACAGCAACAGGTTTGGTTTGATGTTTTCAGAGTATGGGTGGGACTTAATAACTTGCTTCGAACAAATAGTATATGGTGGAAATGACTGTGCCACTTCTAAAACTAGGTGTAAACGGTGTTAAAGTCTCCTCCTCCTCCTCTCTTTTGGATCACATGGCTCAGGGGAAGCCAGTGACAGGTTGTTGGGATACTCAGGAAGCTCTATGGAAAGGTCCACATGGCAAGGAACTGAGGCCTCTTGACAACAGCTGTGTGGTGATCCATCTTGGAAGCAGAGCTTCCAGCTCCAGTCAAGCTTTCAGATGACTGTATTCCTGGTCAACATTTTGACTGCAACCTCAAGAGAGACCCTGAGCCAGAACCATCCAGCTAAGTTGCTCCTTGATTCCTGACCCACAATAATGCCTATGAGATAATAAATGTTTACTGTTTTAAGTCCCTAAGTTCTGGAGTAATTTTTTATACAGCATTAGATAATACAGTGTTATATAATGAAAGAAATTTGGTTAACAAAGTCATTTGCAACAGAAAATAGTCGTATCTGTGTTCAGATTGAGATTTGGCTGAATAATGGATTTTTTGTCTACTGTTCTCTTCCTTGGTAAGCTTAATGCAACACAAAAAGAAAATTTATCTGAATTGGTATTCTCTAAAGTTGTGTACAGCATTTATTTGAGATTATTTAAATTACTATTTGGTAGACAGTATGCAATAGTTCTAAGGGTCAAATTTAAATAAAGGGAAAACTGCTGTTGTGTGCGATCAAGTTGATTCTGACTCACAGTGACCCTACAGAACAGAGCATAACTGCTCCATAGAGTTTCCCAAGCTGTAATCTTTATGAGAACAGATTGTCTGGTCTTTTCTCTTGCAAAGCAACTGGTGGGTTCAATCTGCCACCCTTTTGGTTAGCAGTTGAGGGCTTTAACCATTGTGCCACTAGGACTCCTTAAGGGAAAACTAAAGTGTGTTTAATAGTTTAATAAAAGTTGCTCAATTGCTTTTTATAGTAGGCAAGAGTCTAAATTACAACTTTTAAAAATCATTGAACAGGGACATAAGACTAGTGTAAAAGGAGTTAAATCCATCTCCCTGGGGCTGTTCTCTATATTCAACCTCCTTCCCCCACAACCTGGTTTTTAATGGCTTACTACATTAGGTAAGCAATATATTAGAATTCAGACAGATCCTTATTCGATTTCCAACTCTGCCTCTTGTTGATTATGTGACCTGTGGCAAGTTATTTAACACCCTCTTCATTTTACTTTCTTCATCTATAAAATGGGGCCAGTGATCACTACATAGATGGTAGGCTGATTTCAAAGATTACATGAGATTAATGAATGTACAGTACCTAAGGAAGTCAGTGGGCTCATGATCAACTCTTTATAAATGTCAATCCTGCTCTCACCTCCAACTACTGTAATAAGATATATTTCACAATACTTGCAAAAAAATTAAGAGGGAAGAGAAGTCATGTCAGAGTTAAATATTCATTATTTTCTCAAAAGTACTTAACATCAGGCAAAATACCCTTTTCTTGGACCTGAACTGTCCAAATTCTCCAATATGCAAAATCAAAACGATGATACTGCAGAAGTTGGAGCAGAGGACAAGCTCATCTCTCGGCCACCTCTGTACTGGCCAAACCTCCGAGAAAAGTGTACTGACACTTACTAACTGGTCCAGCTGGGCCCTCAAGGCATCTTTCTATACCATTCATACCAAATGAACGTGGGTGGCTATTCTACTAGTACAACAGAACTTTAAATCCTAAAACTGTTTAAGGAGTTTGCCTTTTGATGAAAATGTTATAATGTTAATGAAACAGACTTTGTCAACAGTATTTTAGAAGTGATTTTAACGTAAACAAAAATCTCAACTTACTCTTCAGCAGGAAGGCCAATTAACAACAACTTGTCAGATTCTTTCCAATAAGCCACATGAATCTGTTTCCCACTTAAAAGAAGGGAGGAACTAAGAAAAATAAAATCAAAATAAGGTTAGAATATCCTTAAGTACCAAAAGATCATAAGCAGTTATTCATAAAAGATTGCATATAGTATGATTTAAGAACTGCTTGCTTAATAAGCAAATTTCTTAGCATATACCTAGCCACTACACAGAAAAGGCAAGGGATTACATGACAAAAAAAATATATTCGAAAATATTAAACACACTCACCCACACACCCACATCTAGGTCAAACAAAAGTAAACCCATTCCAAATAAAAAAGTTAATATTCTTTTGCTAACATTAAGTGCTATATGCAATTTTTTTCGACATACAGCTCCCATCCCAGTTTTTAAACTTAACAAACCTATTCTGACTGCCTATTTAGGTACAAGATTTGCTAAAAGAAATTACAAAGAAAGGAAGATGTGGTCCCAGCTCATAAAATGATAATTCATTATGAAACAGATATATAAACAAGTAACCAAAATATATGTCCCTAGGTGGTGCAAATGGCTTATGCCACACTACTAACTAAAAGGTTGGAAGTTCAAACCTACCCAGCAATGCCAAGGAAGAAAAGCCTGGTGATCTTCTTCATTAAAGACTATAGCCAAGAAAACTCTATCGACCAGTTCTACTCTGTAACACATGGGGTCACCATGAGTCAAAATCGACTTGATGGCAATGGGTTTTAACAAAAATATAAGTCAAATTGAAGTGTTCCCAATGAAACTTTTAGGGGTGATGGATATATTCAGTATCTTGATTGTGGGGATGGTTTCAGCATACATACCTATGTCAACACTAATCAAATTATACATTTTACATATGTGCAGTTTACTGTACTTCAATTATACTTCAATGAAGTTGGAAATGTGTTCTAAAAAGAGATACAATAATGAACTACATAAACATAGAAACACAATGATTCCTTCTTGTGGTGTGGGTAGGGGGTGGGAAGAAGATCAGTTAAAAATATAGTTAGCATTTTTTTCTTTAAATGAAAATACATAAATCAGTCTTTATCTGCTGAATCCTTAGGATATAGAACACCTTCTATACTACCTTAGATAAGTGAGTGGAATTTTAAATATTAATTACTAACATATTTTTTTCAAAAAGAATACTATTTTTGCCTGAATAAAGTTTAAAAGTGTATATACTCTTAGACAAATATTAGACTCTTATAGTCACACTTTAATATCGTTATTGGAAACCCTTGTGGCCTAGTCATTAAGAGCTACAGCTGCTAACCGAAAGGTCGGTAGTTTGAATCCACCAGGCGTTCCTTGGAACCTATATAGGGCAGTCCTACTCTGTCCTATAGGGTCGCTATGAGTCGGAATCAACTCAACAGCAACAGGTTTTTTTTTATGGTTTAAAAAACGTGTATACAACTAAAGCGACACACACATTGCTAAAGAACCCCTGAAATAATTTTCATACTTATCTTGTTTCTTAAAAAAAAAATTTCTATTTATTGCTTTACACATGTAATTAATAACAAGATCTAAATATTAATAACATCTACCCTTTACCGTTAAAAAAAAAAAAAAGCAAAAAAACCCAAACTCATATGGAGAAACCTAAAACAAATTTCCTGTCTAATAAGATGGAAAAAAAGGCCTGCAACATACTTTTATGAATGAAAATTTATACACTAAACGGAGCCTCAGTTACTACTGTTTTTAAACTAATACTTTCTGTATGTCGTTACTGTGTGCCGTTGAGTCTATTCTGACTCATAGCGACCCTATAGGACAGAGTAGAACTGCCTCATAGGGTTTCTAAGGCTGTAATCTTTACGGAAGCAGACTGCCATATCTTTCTCCTCCAGAAGGGCTGGTGGGTTCGAACTGCCAACCTTTTGGCTAGCAGCCGAGTGCTTAACCATTGCACCACCAGGGCTCCTATTTTTTATATACACTATATAAAAAGTTCCAGAGTTAAATGTGACTTTTACTTAGAAAAACAAGGAAATTTTTCTTTCTGTTGTCTTGCTGTCTTGTAGATCCTCTTTTAAAATCATAGAGGTATCATTTTTACCAGAAATGGCAAAAGAAAAAAAAAGCTGAACCCTAGAAAATCCAACTTGATATTATCAGTATCATGGGGCTCTTAAAATTTGCAAAATTTGTGATTTCTACAATTGTTGAAATATTAAGGAAGGATAATGGTTTATAATCCTTAAATTTATTGTACGAAAAAGAAAAAACTCAAAAACTTTGAACTCTCCCCTCCATAAGTTAACATGGCATTTCAGAATCGGGGCTTTATAAATCAATATGGTCTGGGATAATCTGGTTCTATAAAGACTATATGATATGTTTTATTATTCAAAAAATTATTTGATTTCAATAAGGTCTGCCTATCCATCGCTGAATAAAACTATCCATTACCAAATAAAACTATCCATCACTTGAATAAAACTATCCATCACCAAATAAAACCATCCATCACTGAATAAAACTATTCACCACCGAACAAAAACTATCCATCACTGAATCCAATCCTGCACGCTGAATACCCCTCAGAAAGTGTATTGTTCTGTATTTTCCTATCACTGTTGTAAGAGCAGAACATTTTCTAACCATATAAAAAGTTCACTTTTTGAGTCATTCTTACCAAACACAAAGGTGTTTCCTAGCAACAGTTAACAATTAAGAAAAAAAAAAAAGAACACAAAAAAGCCATTGTTCTTTTTGACGATGAATGCAACACCATTCCTCTTCAATTTGTCATTCTGGGCATAGTAGACCATATGACTGTCTGATTCAAAATGGCCAGTACCAGTCCATTTCAGCTCACTAATGCCTAGGATATCAGTGTTTATGTGTTCCATTTCATTTTTGACGACTTGGAATTTTCCTAGATTCATACTTTTTACATTCCACGTTCTGATTATTAATGGATGTTTGCAGCTGTTTCTTCTCATTTTGGTCATGCCACATCGGCAAACGAAGGGCCTGAAATCTTTACTCCATCCACATCATTAAGGTCGACTAGTTTGAGGAGGCAGCTCTTCCCCAGTTGTATTTTGAGAGCCTTCCAACCTGAGAGGCTCATCTTCCAGCACTATATCAGATAATGTTCTCCTGCTATTCATAAGGTTTTCACTGGCTAATTTTTTTCAGAGGTAGACTGCCAGGTCCTTCTTCCTAGTCTATCTTAGTCTGGAAGCTCAGCTGAGACCTGTCCGCCATGGGTGGCCCTGCTGTTATTTGAATACTGGTGGCATAGCTTCCAGCATCACAGCAACACACAAGCTACCACAGTAGGACAAACTGACAGACGCGTGGGGTTAATTAATAGAAACAATTATATTTGTATAACAGACACGATTTTCCTTGTATTAGCATTTTGTTTGTCAGAACCAAAGAAAAGAACTTGAAAGGAAAAGAATTTAAGCTAATTAAAAATCAGTTATTACCTAGTAACTTGTGTCCCAGTTACATTTTCCAGCATGTCACAGAGTGTGAGAAATATCCCTCTCACACTTTTAAGTTTCTGAGATGCTTCAGACACTGGATAATGATAAAGAATTTCCTGCTGTTAAATGAAAAGAAACAGAAATCAAACCCCCAAATTTTTCAACCTTATTTTTGTCACGTGAAGTTCATACTTTGTTTTAAGAAAAGAACAAAAAATGAATCCTTTCAGCATCAGATGGAGTTTTATTCAAACACAGGATATGCCTGGAATTTTAACCCATTAACTAGCATTTAAAACATTACATCTGCAAATAAGTTAGAGATTGTCAAAACTGGTTATGATACCAAAATATATATTGAGTAAGATACTGATTAGTTGGAGTAATTAAAATGAACGTCAAACAATGTTTTAAAATTTAATCTCCTTTACAAGAATTTCTAATAGTAATATTTTATTATATTCCATTATACAGATATTCTTACCCCTTGTAGTTACATATCTACATAGACACCACATGTAACTTTTAAGAGTCTTTAATTACTTTAATACTGACTTTTGAAAGATAATCTTCAACATCTTTGGATGAAATAATTAAATCTTTATTTACACCTAAGACAAGACTGCAATTAAACTTACAAAGTGGGAATACAAAACTAAATTAAAGGAGTACAGATAAGGAAAAAAGAACTATTACATATAATTTGATCTGTCTTATTAAAGGAATTTGCATACTACAAATTAATATGAACTGCAACTTTAAAATACGTTTTATTTTAATTACAATAAATACTAGCGCTATAATTCACAAAATGCTTAATATTTTTCTATTTTCAAGAATAGCAAGCTCCCAGGAAATAGTTTTTACAAAATAAAATAACAAATTTCAAAACAGAATGTGCACTGTGCTAGAGCTTTTATAGGAAGGGATGGACTATTCTGCACCCGGCTGTTTGCTCTTACTTAAAGCAACATGTCATTTTTCGCCCAAAAGCAAATTAAAAGCAGGCAGATGGAAACCACACAGAATTCAGAGTACTGTGCAGCTGTACTGTTTAGTGACTATATCCATACATATTACTATAGTCATGATTGAAAGTCCAAGTTCCTTAAATATCATCATTTCTTAGTTTTCCTTGGTTTTCTATGACTTTAAAGATTGTTCTACACCTTACTTTGGTCTCTATATGTAAGAAATAATCACATGACATAATGTCCATGTTATGGCAACTTTTACAATAGGACAAATGTAAATAACGGTAAACTAGAGACATCTGTTTTTTACATTTAATAAGTACATTCAACAGACTCAAATTGCTGGAATACGCTGACCACATACACTCTGGCTAACAACTCAAATTTTCTTGCAATATTTCTAGAGTAAAAAAACAGTTAGCAAAATATTGTTCTATTTCTAGAAATGTAGCCAAACATCAGTTAAGATTTTCTGTTATGGCTACTAAATAAATTTAAACCTTGGCTGATAAATAATTTTAATGTATTTTGCCAAAACACGAAACACTGCTTTAAACGAACCACCATATGCTCTTTGATTACTTACCTGAAATCTCAATTACCAGCTAATGTTTCTAAATCTTGTAACTTGAAGAAGTTTTTATTAAATATGTAATTAACAGAAAAACAAAATGATCCTATGACACTTTATAGTAAAATATGTCATACCAGTAAAAAAGGTCATACAGGAAAGTCTCCGTTCCAGTTATAAAAGTCTCACTATTAAAGACCTGGCAAGCTCTCCAGTTCCTAACCAATTTAATTAGCTGTACATTTAAGTACTTGTTAGCAGCATGCATTTGCAGCAGCCTCCACTTTGTTCATTAAGAATAAAAAGCCTTTCCTAATTACAGTGTTGATACAGGGCTGGCAACAGACAGAAACCTGTTCATGTGAGAAATATCAACAAACTTCCCATGGAAAGAAAGGACAGGTTCACAAAAGATCTTAGCAATAGCCTACACCAAAATGATCTAGAAAGATTCAGGTTGTTACGATCCTAGAAAATTGTGTATTTTATTTAATAAATGCTTAAATGTCTTATTTATCTAAAAGATATAAGAGAAAAGTAATACAAGCAATAAATTAGCATTATTAACTCTAGTTAATCACTATATTTTTCAGAACACAGAAAATTACAAAAATAATCTAAGTAAATCTCTTATTTTCCATTTCAATTATTGACTAAATTTGGACATATCAAGCAGCACAAGGAAATATACCTTTTGGATAAAATATCCTTAGCACTGAGAATATAGGCTGAAAGGATTTCAAAAGCAAAGAAATATAGATTAGTTAAACACTTTTTAGATCTCACCTCTACTTTTACTGTACCCTCATGCAGTAAAACAACTAGATCTATGAACTTGTTGAGCTGTTAGACATGCAAGAAGTAGAGGTTTCCAAGGATATCCTCCTCAGACCCTTCCACTCCCCTTCTTTGGCCCTACCAACTGCCAAAGCAAGCTGAGGCAGCAGCTGGGAGTGGTGAGTGGTGAGGACAGAGGCAGGGCTGTCTTGAAGGCTCATGCCTAAAACAGCTCCAAATAGGCTAGTGGCAAGGTAGGTGAGCTGAGCTTAGGATGATTGTGTTAAACCCAGACCCTTGAGTAAGGCTTAACTGCCCTACGTCAGTGAAGGAAGCAGAAGAAGCAAATTTTCTTGGGAGGAAGGTATTCTTACTTTAGAACCACAGCTTTCCCAAAGATAAAATCAAACATTAAGTTCACAAAGATCTCCAAGCACATAGGAAAGAAAGCCACCTCAAGTGAGAGTACCCTCAGGATAAGAGACAGCAGAATGAGAAGATAGAGAATAGAGAAGAGCTCTGTATGAAAGTTCAGAGAAATAAACAGCAGAATCACAAAGATGAGCAAGCAACAAGAGACTACCAGGAATATTACGGCAGACTGGAAATGCAGATTAGTTAAAAACTTTTCAGGAACTTCTGGAAATGAAAAATGTACATTGTTTAAATAGAAAATACAATGGAGAGAATAAATGAAAGTTTAGACATAGCAGAAGAAACAAACTAAACAAAGAGGAGACAGATTCCTTACAAAGGAATGACAGACTGTAGTAGACTTCTTAACAGCAACAATGGAAGTCAGAAGACAATGGAATGCTACCGTAAAACAGATTAGAGAAAATATCTCCCCAGCTGCACTGAAGGCATTGATGAAAAACAAGGCTCTAGGAATTGACGGAATACCAGTTGAGATGTTTCAATAAATGGATGCAGCGCTAGAGGCATTCACTCGCCTATACCAAGAAATTTGGAAGGCAGCTACCTGGCCAACCGACTGGAAGAGATCCATATTTGTATCCATTCCAAACAAAGGTGATCCAACAGAATGCGGAAATTATCGAACACTATCATTCATATCACCACAAGTAAAATTTTGCTGAAGATCATTCAAAAGCAGTTATAGCAGTACATTGAAAGGGAACTGCCAGAAATTCAAGCTGGATTCAGAAGAGGACGTGGAACCAGGAATATCACTGCTGATATCAGATGGATCTTGGCTGAAAGCAGAGAATATCAGAAAGATGTTTACTTGTGTTTTATTGACTATGCAAAGGCATTCAACTATGTGGATCATAACAAATTATGGATAACATTGTGAAGAAAGGAATTCCAGAACACTTAATTGTGCTCATGAGGAACCTGTACATAGACCAAGAGGCAATTGTTCAAATAGAACAAGGGGATACTGCATGGTTTAAAGTCAAGAAAGGTGTTTCAGGGTTGTATCCTTTCACCATACTTATTTGATCTGTATGCTGAGCAAATAATCCGAGAAACTGGACTATATGAAGAAGAACATGGCATCAGGATTGGAGGAAGACTCATTAACAACCGGTAATATGCAGGTGGCACAGCCTTGTTTGCTGAAAGTGAAGAGGACTTGAAGCATTTACTGATGAAGATCAAAGACCATAGCCTTCAGTACGGATTACACCTCAACATAAAGAAAACAAAAATCCTCACAACTGGACCTATAAGCAACATCATGATAAATGAAGAAAATACTGAAGTTGTCAAGGATTTCATTTTACTTGGATCCACAATCAATGCCCATGGAAGCAGCAGTCAAGAAATCAAATAATGCATTGCACTGGGCATATCTACTGCAAAAGATCTCTTTACAGTGTTAAAAAGCAAAGATGTCGCTTTAAGGACTAAGCTGCACCTGACCCAAGCCATGGTGTTTTCAATCACCTCATATGCATGCAAAAGCTGAACAATGAATAAGGAAGGCCAAAGAAGAACAGCTAACTTTGAAATATGGTTTTGGTGAAGAATATTGAATATACCATGGACTACCAGAAGAACGGACAAATCTGTCTTGGAAGAAGTACAGCCAGAATGCTCATTAGAAGCAAGGATGGCAAGACTTTGTCTCACATACTCTGGACATACTATCAGGAGGGACCAGTTCCTGGAGAAGGACATGATGCTTTATAAAGTAGAGGGCCACTGAAAAAGAGGAAGACCCTCAGTGAGATGGACTGACACAGTGGCTGCAACAATGGGCTCAAGCATAACAATTGTGAGATGGTGTTTTGTTGTACACAGGGTCACCATGAGTTGGAACCAACTCGATGGCACTTAACAATAACAACAATACCTAATACAACATGATGAACAAAACAGGTGTTTAATAAACAATGAGAAATGAATGAATGAAAAAAGAATATTTAAAACATGAAAACTATTTATAAATTATAGAAGAAAAGTTAATGCTACATCCACTTGCATTAAAAGCTAGCAGGGAGGAGTGACTGCGTAAGAGTGTGAAGGAACTTTTTGGGGTGATGGAAGTATTCTATATCATGATTGTGAGGCTGGTTACACAACTGTATATATTTGTCAAAACTCATCAAATTGTACACTTAAAATTGTTGGATTTTGTCATATATAAAAAATACCTCAATAAAGCTAACAACAAAGAAGAAAACTAATAGGCTCTTCTTTTGGAGTACATAATACAAAATATTAAAAAAAAAAAAACCCAAAGCTTTAATTGAAAATACAGATATAATTAAATCAATAGTGAACTATAAAAAGTGTCCCTGTAACTTAGAAGATACTACAATAACTTCGCTTTTCTCCTTTTCTTACTGCTTAAAATAACTGAATAATTAATTCTCATATTTATATTATGAAAGTCATATCTGTAACAGTGTATAAAATACACTACACGAGCAATTTTAAAGAATAACAAAGTCAATCCACTTTTGTTTCTTCCTTAAATCAAAAGTGCTTACAATAGTAGCACGTGGAAGCCCATAAAAGGTCCTTGCCTTTTCTTTTGTACTTTTGAGAAGACACTCACCTCTTCCTTTGATGATTCCAAGTCGAGCTGTAGTGAGAGGTACATAATGATATGAGGAGTGTTTAGAATATTCTGCTGGCTATCTTCAACCTCTTCTCCCCACAGAAGTTTCACTAAATCGCTTGTATTCATCTGCGCCTTTTTCTGTTTTGGTTGAGTTGTTTCCTGTTTCACAGCATATGCATTTTCAAATGTCAGTTTCACCTTTAAAAATTAAGACAATGTGTTGATATTTCAATCAGGAAAAATCAGCTGTGATTTTCACAAAGAAGGATCTGTATATGCATATATACTTAGGTATGCACTTGTAAAAACCCAATGCTGTTGAGTCGATTCTGACTCACAACTCTGTAAGACAGAGTAGAACTGCCCCACAGACTTTCCAAGGCTGTAATCGTTACAAATGCAGATTGCCACATCTTTCTCCCTCGGAGAGGCTGGTGGGTTTGAATCACTGACTTTTTGGTTAGCAGCCAAGTGCTTTAACCACTGTGCCACAAGGGATCCTTTGCGTATGCACAGTATTTATAAATCATCACAGAGTGTGGGGTCCTTGATGGTAGGGACTGTGTCATATTTATATTCCTGTCTCCAGCTCCTAGCAGATATTATTGCAAATATTTATTAAGAATATAATGCTCTGCATAAAACATTCATTTATTTAAACTTAATCACTGTATCTAAGTTGTTTTTTAATCTAAGAAAGTTTTTTAAAAAAAATTAACTTTATACATCTGTATCAAAAACGTTTAAGAAAAAAAGCACATCATAAAAAAACACCCATAATTCCACCAGCCCAACCAACTGCTATGTATTTTTTACTGTAAAATAAGTATATTTTTTAAACTTTTTAAAAATTTTGTTGTTTTTGTTGAGAATATACCCAGGAAAACATACACCAAGTCAACAGTTTCTACACGTACAATTCATTGACATTGATTACATTCTTCAAGTTGTGCAACTGTTCTCACCCTCCTTTTCTGAATTTTTCTTCCCCCATTAACATAAACTCACTGCCCTCACTAAGGTTCCTGTCTAATCTTTCGAGTTTCTGTTCTCACTTTGATCCCATATAGACAGTTCTTAAAAGAGCATAGTGCTCAAGGCAGACATTTTTTTACTAGTTAAGTTAAACCATTGTTCGGTTTTAAGAAGACTTCAGGGGATATTTTTGGTTTAAGGTTTAAAGAGTATCTCACAGCAATAGTTTCAGGGGTTCATCCAGCCTCCATGGCTCCAGAAAGTCTGGAGTCCATGAGAATATGAAATTCTGTTTTCTATTTTCCCCCTTTTGATCAGCATTCTTCTATAGAATCTTTGATCAAAGTGTTCAATAATGGTAGCTGAGCACCATCCAGTTCTTCTGGTCTCATGGCAAAGGAGGCAGTTGTTCATGGAGTCAGTCAGTCATGCATTCCATACCCTCTTCCTGTTCCTGACTCTCCTTCTTCCTCTATTGCTCCAGGTGAATAGAGACCAATTGTACCCTGGATGGCTGCTGGCAAACTTTTTCTTTTTAAAATCATTGTACTTTAGATGAAGGTTTACAGAACAAACTAGCTTCTCATTAAACAGTCAGTACACATATTGTTTTATGACATTGGTTAACAACCCCACAACATGTTGATGCTCTCCCTTTTCGTCCTTGGGTTCCCTATTACCAGCTTTCCTGTCCCCTCCTGCCTTCTAGTCCTTGCCCCTGGGCTGGTGTGCCCCTTTAGTCTCGTTTTGTTTTATGGGCCTGTCTAACCTCGGGAGTAACTTCATTACTCAGCTAAAAGAGTGTCTGGGGGCCATTCTCTTGGGGTTTCTCTAGTCTCTGTCAGGCCAGGTCTTTTTTTGTGAGTTAGAATTTTGTTCTACATTTTTCTCCAGCTGTGTCTGGGACCCTCTATTGTGATCCCTGTCAGAGCAGTCAGTGGTGGTAGCTGGGCACCATCTAGTTGTGCTGCACTCAGTCTGGTGGAGGCTGTGGTAGTTGTGGTCCATTAGTCCTTTGGACTAAACTTTCCCTTGTATCTTTAGTTTTCTTCATTCTCCCTTGCTCCTGAAGGGGAGAGACCAGTGGAGTATCTTAGATGACCACTCACAGGCTTTTAAGACCCCAGACGCTACTCACCAAGGTAGAATGTAGAGCATTTTCTTTAGAAACTAAGTTATGCCAGTTGAGCTAGATGTTCTCCGAGACTATGGTTCCCACAGCCCTCTGCCCAGCAATTTGGACCCTCAGGAAGTTTGGATGCGTCTATGGAGCTTCCATAACCTTGTCTTGTACAAGTTGTGCTTGCTTCCCCAGTATTGTATACGGTCTTACCCTTTATCAAAGTTACCATTTATCTACTGTCTATTTATTGTTTTTCATCCCCACCCCTTGCTGGCACGCTTTAAAGACCCCAGGCACTACACGACGAACTAGGAGGTAGAACAGAAGCACTAAACAAGTTATTAGGACAATTAGCTGGGATGTCCCATGAAACCATGACCCTAAACCTCCAAACCAAGGAACCAAATTCCGTGAGGTTTTTGGTTGCACGTAAACAGCTTCAACTGCTACTCTTTTTTTTTCTTGTCATTGTTGTAAAAATACCTATCACACAACTTTTACCTTTTCAACTTTTTACAGGTGTACAACTTACTGACAGTAATTACAATAATCGGCTGTTCAACCCTACCCTTATTCAATGTATAAAATAAATGTTTCTGAATGATCAAAACTTTCCAAAAGGAAAAAGAAAAATCTAAATAGTCCTTTCTGTTGGCAAGGAATGACGTTTATGGTGGCACTCAATTTTGCTTACGTGTAGCAGAGTGTGGCATTAGTTGGAATTGATCTGACGGCAACTGGCTTAGTTTGGTTTAAGTGATCACTGTGTACCTGAAGTGAATTAAGTTAAATAAACAACTTTTCTAAAATAAGTCTCAGGTTTTATTTTATAAACAAGTAGAAAGGAGAAGAGATATGGGTTTCAAACTCATCAGTATGTTTATCTATTCACAATGAAGATGAAGTAGGTCAAGACTAGCAGTAATCTGTATAAAAAAAAATAACAGTAAATTAATTTATAGAGCATAGGAGTGAAGAAGCTCCTCACGAAATTTTCTGATCTGGAGTATTCTGAAAATCTTAAGTCTGTACTCTTTTGGCCTACTCTGGGTTCTGATGATCATCTTTCTTTATAAAACATTTAAAATAATTTCAAATATATATACAAATTATACAAAATTCTTGGAACAGGGATCTGAGGAACTCAACGGCTTGGTGGCCGGGGGTTCTTTTATCTGGGAGCCTTTAATGGTGTTACCTGTAAATGTGCGAAATCATTAGAATTTGGGGAAATCCTGGTTACAGATTTTGTGACACAATACAAGCAAAAAACCAAACCAGTGGCCATCCAGTGGTGTTTGAGTCATGGCGACCCCATGTGTATCACAGTAGAACTGTGCTCCAGAGGGTTTTCAATGGCTGTGACCTTCGGAAGCAGATTGCTAGACCCTTCTTCAGGGGTGCCTCTGGGTGGATTTGAACCACCAACTTTTTGGTTAATAGCTGAGTGCTAAGTGTTTGCACCACCCAGGGACTCTTGTGATGGGATAGGTAGGAGCTTTTAAGATTGTCCCCTGACGTTGGGCTTTAGAGAAGAGCTAGGTATACAAGTCAAGTGGAAGGAGAGAAATCCGATCTGAGGAAGCACAAGATGTGTCCTCTGGAGTGTCTGTGAGAGCTGTGCATATAGTCAGTGGTGAACAGGGAGAAGATGGATGCTCAGACAAAGTGTCTCAGAACAGGGAGAGCATCTTTTCTATCTGAGATTCTTATGGTGGAGAGGTCAAAAGATAGGGTGTGACTAACCAAAAAATGACAAAAGGGAAATGAGTTGTTAGGCTTAAAAATAAAAATTCACTGATTTTACTTTATGTAGCAACAACAATCTAAAATTTAAGACTGGTTTGCTAAGCTTTGAGAAAAACGACATACTTGAAAACTAACTTTAATGTTGTACTTGGCAAATGACCGCGCTTCTTTTCTGTGGTACAAGGACCTTTTCCCCATCATCATGACAAAAACCCAAACAAAAACACAATCCACAGAACCATCCATTAAAATTCTCCAAGGAGCTATTTTAGCCACCATTCTTCTCACTGAGGTAAAGTTAGCTCCATCATGCAAATATAATTACACTTTAGCAAGGCATTTTGAAAAGCTTTCATGTTAAATAGTGATAAATGTCAGGAAATCTGTTTGCCTTGATAAAAAGATAAAGGATGAGTTATATGACCCAACTAGGAGCTAACTGCTATTTTTAAAAAAGGATTGATATACATAAATATTAAGGATATTATGTGTTTTATAAGAAATATTTTTTATAAGAAACACATGAGAATTTATATGAAATTTCTTATAAAAAAATTTTTCCTGTTGTTTCTCCACAGACTCTTCAGTGACGAGTTTCATCACTGCTGCTTTCTACAAAGACTAATCTTAACTTCATTGTAAGGCTTAAAACAGACTCATTCCCATGGCCCATTACTTTAGTAACTCTGAAAACTCTCACTGCATCACCATTCCAAACTCCTGAGCTCATTTATAGACCCTACATTCCCATTCTGCAAACCTCCAGCTTTAGCACAACACAACTATACCTTTTTTCACTCAGGCACTCCTACTGTTAATGCTACTTGAGAGGAAAAAGAAAAAAAAAACAAACAAAAAACACAGCCACATAAAATAGTGCCAGTGCAAATTCGTTCTCTCTAATCTGAGCTGGGCCCTCAGGACAATCCTACAGGTCTCTCATCTCCACAATAGTTATTTCAAACTTCTACCAATCTCCTAACTTCCTAAACCACTTCTCCACCCCAGCACACAATAGACTCCTTGCCTCCCACATCATGAAGGAAACAGCAGAACTTCAGGAGTAAAATCCCTCATCTTCTATGTCCCCCCAAACGTTTTCTTATTTGTGCAATGTGCCCATCCTGTCCTCCTTCCCTCCTAGTTCAGGTCCAAGGATCTGATCTACAAATCATCACTTCTGAAGTCTTGTGCTTCCATTAGTCCCTCTCTCTACGTCTGTCTTCAACCCATCCCATTTTATAAGCAATGTCTCCTCAGTCTCTAACATTAAAACAAAGAAACAAACAAATCCTCTCTGGATCCTTTAGCTATCATATTTTTCACAGAAGGGACCTGAGGAAAATCTGAAGCAGTCACAGAGGATGGCCAGTCTCTCCACTTCTGCCTCACAGTCTGCACCACCTTTCTCTCACAACATCCAGGCTACTCTCTGCACGTCCAGGCTTTTCTCCTTTGCTTACCAACTGGTGGACACTTTCGATACTCTCTGGTCACAATTCTGAAGGAATCAAATCTGACTGACTCAGCAAATTATCAAAGGTTCTCTCCTCAATCCTCTTCTCAGGCAATCTCACCAAGTTACTCAAGATAAAACCTGGAACACATCTTGTACTTCTCTTCTCTTGCAGGAAGTACTGTCTCCTTTGCTTCCTGTATGTCTTAAGTCTAATTCACTCATTCTTCTTCATCCCTATGGCCAGTGTCTTTGCTTAGGCCATTATCACCTCTCTTCTGGACTAGCGTGAAGCTGACCACCTAGGTTCCCGACTTCCACTCTTACACACCACCACCCTATCCAGAGTGATATATTCCTAAAATGCAAACCTGATTGTATCAGTCCTCCATTTTTTTTATTGCTGAAAATATACACAGCAAAACATACACCAATTCAACAATTTCTCCATGTACAATACAGTGACATTGATTACATTCTTCAAATTGTGCAGCCATTCTCACCTTCCTTTTCTGATTTGTTCCTCCCCTATTGACGTAAACTCACTTCTTTCTAAGCTTCCTATCTAACCTATCAAGTTAACAATTTAATCCCATATAGTAAGTTCTTTAAAAGAGCTCCAGGCTCATGGCAGCCATTCTTTACTAGTTAAGCTAGCATTAGTCCTCCATTTTAAAATATTGATATAGATGATTATTTCTGGGTTCTGAGAATAGAGAAGATTTAAAAATTAAAAACATTTTTTTGCTAGTCTGTTTCCTAGTTTTCCTACAGTACATATACATATCACTTTTATGTAACAAGGAACTAATAAGAGGTAAAACGTTCTACTTAAGTATTATCTCCTTTAAGAAGCCTTGGCCCTCTCCCTCAGGCCTGAGTCTTAAGAACCTGAGAGGTTAAGAGTTAACTTCACCAGCTTTGGAGGCTGACCTCCTAGAAAAGGAGTTGGTTTCCTGCAAAGCTCTAGGAGAACCAGCTATGACCCAGTGCTTAGTGGAATAAATCCTAGTCAACTGCAAAGTTGGGAACCAAGCTCTTTGATCAAGCGCGGGGAGGGCATGGTATATAGTATATACACAATTATGTGCTTGTATAATAAACGGATGGCCGGGGTGGAGCAAACAGTTAAGTGCTCAGCTCTAGCTGAAAGGCTGGTGGCTAGAACCCACCCAGAGATGCCTTGGAAGACAAGCCTTGAGATCTGCTTCTGAAAGGTCACAACCTTGAAAACCTTATGGAGCACTTCTACTCTGCACACACGGGGTTGCCATGAGTTGGAATCGACTCACTGGCAACTAACAACAACAATAACCACACCACAAAGCTGCAGCTAGAGATCAAAGCCACAAAAGTCAACAATTAGAAGGGTACTCACACCTTCGTTCTTGTCACTTAAATTTCTACCCACCCTTAAAAAAAAAACAAAAAAGTTTTTATTTAAAAAACTTCAAAGCTACAGAAAAGTTGCAAGAAGAGTTCAATGAACACCCATCTCTCACCCAGATTCATCAATTAACATTTTGTCACATTTGCTTTTTCCCTCTCCTTGCCCCTTTCCGTCTTCTTAAGCAAGCTAAACAAACAAAAACATAAAAAAATTAGAGACCTATTGATGGTTACGAGGGTGGGGAGGGAGGGAGAAGGGTACTCATTAAGTAGAAAGTAGACAAGAATTATCTTAGGTGAAGGGAAGGACAGCACGCACTACAGGGGAGGTCAGCACAACTGGACTAAACCAAAGTTAAGAAGTTTCCTGAATACAACCAAACACTTCGAGGGACAGAGTAGCAGGAGCACGGTTCTGGGGACCATGGTTTCAGGGGACATCTAGGTCAACAGGCATAACAAAGTTTATTAAGAAAATGTGTGTATCTCATTTTGGTGAGTGGCATCTGGGGTCTTAAAAGCTAGTGAGCAGCCATCTAAGATGCATCAATTGGTCCCAACCCATCTGGAGTAAAGGAGAATGAAGGAAACCATGGACACAAGGAAAGTATTAGCCCAAGAGACAGAAAGGGCCACATAAACCAGAGACTTCATCAGCCTGAGACCAGAACTAGATGGTGCCCGGCTACCACAATGACCGCCCTGACAGGGAACAAAATAGAAAGTCCCTGATGGAGCAGGAGAAAAGTGGGGTGCAGAACTCAAATTCTAATAAAAAGACCAGACTTAATGGTTTGATTGAGACTGGAGGGACCCTGGAAGACATGGTTGCCGCACTCTCTGTTAGCCCAAAACTAAAACCATTCTCCAGGCCAACGCTTCAGACAAAGATTAGACCAGACTATGGACATAAAATGATACTCATGAAGAGTGTGCTTCTTAGCTCAAGTAGATACATGAGACTAAATGGGCACCTTTTGTCCAGAGGCAAGATGAGAAGGCAGAGAGGGTCAGGAGGCGGTTGAATAGACACAGGAAATCCGAGGTGGAAAGGAGGAGTGTGCTGTCACAGTATAGGGAGAGTAACCAGGGTCACAAAACAATGTATCTATAAATTTTTGTATGAGAGACTAACTTGAATTGTAAACTTTCACTTAAAGCACAACAATGAAAAAAAAAATTAGAGACCCTATATGAGATTTATTTAAAACAAATTTGGCTGAACCACTTGAGGGTTATTTGTAGACATTTTGATACCTCATCCCTAAATTCTTCAGCGTGTATTTCCTAAGAACAAAGGCATCCTCCTACACAACTGCAATATAATTATTGCACTTAGGAATTTTAACATTAAATGCAATATTATTATCTAATAAAGTACACATCCAAATTTCCCCAACTGTCCAATATAGCTGTTCCCCGCTGTGATCTAGGGTACATCAAGGATTATCTACTGCATTTAGTTGTATGCCAGTTCAGTCCGCCTTAGTCTAGAACAGTTCTGCAGCCTTTTGTGACTTTCATGATATTGACACAGACTCAAGGACAACTGTTCTGCAGAATGTTAAAACTTCATTTTAAAAGAAACGAGTTGGACTTCTTGTATCTCACTCTGAATTGCATTCTAGTATACTAGATCTGTTTTTAACATAAATTATTTAAAAAGTAAACACAGAATTACAGCATTGGAATTGGGCTCAGAGATTACCCTCTCAAATCTCCTCTGGTTATAGATGAGCGAACTGAAACCGAGAAGAGTTTGGAAACTTACAGGTTTAAAATGGGATCTGACCTCCTTCTCTTTCCTGACCTTTCTACCACATTACACATTACACGATCCCCTAGGTCATCTTCTGTTAGATGACAAGAAGCTTTCAGGCCATTTTTATACTCTGAATATAAGTTTAAAATGTTACGGTTAGACATTTACAAATTTAAATGTTAAAAAGTCTCTTTTGGCATATTTTATAAAACAGCATCCTTCTCGTATTGCTTGAATAACTTTTGCAAATGCCACAGATATGAACAGCTTTTTCTGGGGCAGGTGCACCCCCGTTAGTTCTGGCCCAGCAAGAACAAGGACATGCAGACACAAAGATCTACACAGTGTGTGAAAGGGAAGGATCATATTCTGGAGGCAGTCTGAGTTTTAGTTCTTTGATTTTATTAATTCTGCAACCTTGGAACAAATCATTAAATCTCTCTTAGACTATTTTCCTTCATGTATACGACAGGAATAATGATTAGCAAAATCTTACAGCTTGTTTTCAAGATTAATGGAATTATTAAATGCTACTCCTCCTCGCTGAACCTCACTGCTCCATTCCTAGTTTACTCAGCCTCAGGAAAATGGCTGGTAGTGAAAAGCTTATAGTTTCCTCCCCCTTCCAGCACTCGCGGTGGAAGAAACATGAAGTTTATTAATTAAATGCAGTTTCTACTTAAAGGAACTTTAACTATTTATTAAATCTTTACTAAATGCTGGTGCTTGCTTTTGAGTATAGCACAGGTACGATACCAATTCTGCTAGTGAAACACACACAGGATACATATTTACACTCGGGGGGGGGGGAAACTAGAATGAAATATTCCAAAATGTTAACAGTACATATCTCCATCTGGTGGGATTCTAACAGATTTGGTCCCTTACTCTTCTGTAATTTTCCAAAATTTGTACAAGAGGCATGTATTACTTTCACAATAAGAAAAGTTATACTTTTATTTCTTTTATAATAAAGATTTTAATTATATCTTATAAAAGGATTACATTCTAAAATTGTGTATAATTTCAAAATCCCCTTGACATTACATTAGAAAGTCAAGGCCTCACTGGAGGCCAACATACTCTCTCAATCCAGGAAATCCAACTGCTGTTTCTTCATTTTGGCACAAGGTATAATAAGCATTGGCATTTAAGAATCATGTTGCATAAAAAAATAACTGTCTTTAAATTCAGAACCACACTTACTGCAAGATGCTCATGCTGTAAGGGCCTAACTGGGCAAACAGCAGACACACGACTCCTATTTCACACTCAAGGAGGACAAGTGAATGGTGGGTGGAATTGTTCTGCAATATTTAAATCATTATTTTCTCTTCTTTTTACTGCCAAGTGTGCAGAGCTGAATTTTGAAATGTTAATAATACTTAAGTATAAAGTGACTCCAGTATAAACATAATTTTTCTTTTCTTGACAATAGAAGAGATGTGGTTAAACTCTAGCAGTACTGGCAGTAGACCTGCAACTGACATAGGCAAGAAAGGGAGAGCCTCGCTCAGGGCTGATGCGCAGCCAGTTTACATGGGTGAAGCTGCTTCAGTTGTTAAAATACTGCACTTTTCATTACTAATAGGTTAGTAGCTGCTGTCTCAGCGCCCTGAGGTACTCTAGTACCTTGACTTGTGCTAGGACCTCCCCATATCTAGCAACAAAAGGGGATAACTGTACACCCTGCTCGAGCACTATGATTGGTGTCCAACTGATTATTAAATATTTCTAACACTACCCTGTCTCCATTTCCATCTCTGTTTTCATTCCTAGGCATGTGCTGGTCACTGGCTACCATAATTATTCCAGCACCTTCATTCTGTATTTCCAAAGAAAGGTAAATTTACATTTACATATATATTTTTTCTTTTTTAAGGAAGGAAGTGAACATCAGAAGGGTAATCTTATTTCTTAGAAGGCAAGAAGTTTATCATGGGTCCTATTATTCCGGTAACTCAAATCACATGCAGATAAGATTTATCAGGGATTCTGTTTTTCTTCCTGAAATCAGTCCAAAAACTGCCTCATCTTCTCATTGCCTGACTGAGCCTCTCACCTATCTAAAGCATAACATCCTCCCTACTCCCCAAAGGAGAGAAAGCTAATTCTTGATCTAACAAGAGCACAGCATTCATAAATAGAAGGTATAGCACTTTCAAAATGCATCCAATGACCTAAAAATGTTATCTATGATATAACACATCAATGCTTAGAGTATCAAAATAACTTGAAAGAGATTTATTTTTACCTACAAGGAATGAAAAATAGTTCATTAAGTGGCTAGACAAAAGCTCATGTGTAAGGATAAACTTGATAACAGAATATCAAGAAAACAGTATAATTAGTTTTTAAAATAAATAAAACCACATTTAAAAAAATAGGGATTTTAATAAGTCAGAGAATAGAAAATTGTATGACTATTCGAACTGACTTTTCTAGGAACTGGATTTTCATCAACACATATGGTAGTTATAATGGCAAGTTAGTAATTATGTATGTTTTTACTACTGTTGTGGTTTCTGCTTTTCTTAGGATGAGTTTTGTTTGCAGATATTTCTCTTTTTAGAACAGTCTCTGAAAGGGTAAAATGTTAGCAAGAGCTAAAATTTTTTAAATATCCAAGTGCAAAAGTAAGTGTAACTCATCCAATATACCTTGTAATTTTAAGAATCCTAAAAAAAATTAAAGTACAAGATGCATTTACTTTATGTAATTCGTCATAAAATAGAGACAAAGAATGTCCATACCTGCATAGGTCCTGGAATACAAGACAGAACTCTGTCTATGTTCTCAGTGGTCACATCAACATCATTCACGGCAACAAGGACATCACCTTAAACCAGAGAAACAATAAAAGATAGTTGTGAGAATATCCAAAGGCTAGAGATCTAGTACTGGAACATTAGAAAGCATCTGTTCTGATGTGATCCCTTCAAAGCACAATGGAAAACGTGGTACAGACATTCAGGGACTTGTCCAAAGCTACACAGCTTATTAGTGGCAGAGTTAGGTTCCCAATCCCACTCTTCTCCTAAACTATGATGGATAACTAAATACAATCTATGAATATTTAAAGAGATGAATATTCTCATTCTTGATACAACTGAGAGAATTATGTAAACCCAAAGGACAAATGGAAAATTTGTAGCATAAACCAAGTATTGCACTTAACAAAATTGAATCTAACCACTTAGACCCACAATTAAAAAAATTCAGAAGTAAAAGCTGAAACTGTAATTAAATCCATGTGGTACATCATAACTCAATATGCTGCGGTATACACTGTTATTACTGATCTGTGTCTACACACAGCTATTTGTTTCAAATCCCCAATCATATAAAAGTCCACAGCATGTTTTGTGAAAATCTACTTTTTCATGGTGTTTCGTTTATCAAATTTGGTGGCTTTAATAAAATAAAGATCAGTGCTAAAATGGAAATTTACTTTCACAGTGTAATGTTAAAACACCACTGAGCTATAGTAGTAGAACTATACACATATTAAAGTTGTTTTCTTCTCGTTATTTCTAAATATATCATTAGGAAATTGGTCAAATAATTCATATTCATTATTCACACAACAAATATTTACTGAGCACCTACTGTGTGCCAGGCACAGGACTAGGCATTGCAGATACAGAATTGAACAAAACAGACAAACATCTCTACCCTTATGAAGTTTAATATTCTCTGGGAGCGGGGCAGATGAAAAACACACATATACGTAAAATGGTGTTGGGAGACAATTTTCCATGGGTCTCTCGTGTTTCTGCACATCTTGCAATCCAAGGTACTGAGAATCTTTGTCCTGGATTATCTTTTCAGAGAGCGGGAATGGCAAGTGAAGGAGGATGACTCCAAGATTTTTGCCCCAAACAACTGGCTTTGCTAGGAACTGAGATGGGGAAGACAGAGGGAGAAGCTCAGGGATTCAGTTATGGATACGTTTAGTTTGAGCTGCTGATTAGATGTGTAAGTGGAGCTGTTGAAGTCAGACTGGAAACATAAATTTGGGAGTCATCAATACATAGATGATATTTAGAGCCATAAGACTGGATGTCTCATGTTCTTCCCTTAAAGAAGGCAATTCAGACAAGCTTACCATACATTTTAATACTCTACACCCTGTATCAAAACAAATCTGAGATAGAAATTACACAAGTAACTTTAACCTCTGACAACACAGAATATAACACACTAACCCATCGCCAGTGTCATGGATTGAATTGCGTCCCCAACAAATATCTGTCAGCTTGGCTGGATCATGATTCCCAGTATTGTATAATTGTGTACCATTTTGTAATCTGATGTGATTTCCTTATGTGTTGTAAATTCAATCACTATGATCTAACAAGATGGATTAGCGGCAGTTATACTGATGAGGTATACAAGATTGGATAGTGTCTTAAGCCAATCTCTTTTCAGATATAAAACCTCATACCACCAA
>NW_004444175.1:1990081-2010949 GCF_000243295.1 Trichechus manatus latirostris
ACACACACACACACATATATATATACACACACATATACATATATATATATATATACAGAAAGTATTATGTATAGGGGGAGGAAATTTGGCAGGAGCTGAAGGGGAAAAGGAGAAGATAATTCCAAGGAGAAGCAATAGCATAAGCAAAAGCCTTGAGGGACAGTGTCCATGGCCAATCTGAAGAACTACAGGCAGTCTGTGGTTGCCAGTGTGATATGCGAGCGGAATGACAGAAACAGTCAAGCCCTGATTTTGCCAGGCCTTTGGACCCTGGTGGCGCAGTGGTTAAGGCAATCCACTGCTAACCGAAAGGTCGGTGGTTGGAAACCACCAGCAGCTCCACAGGAGAAAGTTGTGGCAGTCTGCTTCTGCAGAGATTTACAGCCTTGGAGACCCTATGGAGTCACTATGAGTCAGAATCTACTTGACATCAGTGGGTGGGTGGTTTGGACCATGGAGCCCTGGTGGTACAGTGGTTAAGAGCTCAGCTGCCAACCAAAAGGTCAGCAGTTTAAATTCACCAGCTGCTCCTTGAAAATTCTATAGGGCAGTTCTACTCTGTCCTACAGGATTGCTATGAGTTGGAATCGACTTGACAGCAATGGGTTTGGTGTTTTTTTCTTTTTCTTTTTTGGACCATGGCAAGGGGTTTGGATTTCATAGTGTAGGTAACTGGGCATCAATGAAGAGTTTAAGGTAGAGGGTTTATATGTCAGATACCCCTGGATAGACCTACTCTGGCAAGTAAACAGAAGATGAATTTGAAGTAGACAAGACTCAAGGCAAGAGGATCAGTTAGGAGGCTGTTTCAGGGCTCCAGACAAAGATGATAAGAGACTAAACTAGGGGAATAGTAAAAGAGAATAAAAGTAGAAAAAACACTTGAGAAATGCTTGAGAATCACCAGAACTTTAAGATTGATTAGGTGAGAAGATGAGAGACAAAAAAGAATTAATGTTGACTAGATTTCTAGTTGGTGACTATACTTTAATTCATCTTTTTTAATGTATACACATACACAGAATCATTTTACATAAATGGGAATATGATACATGTCATTTCCCCTTCTTATCTCTCACTGACATAATGTTAAAAATCCATGTTCTTAAAATCATATAAAAACATCTATAGGGTTATTATGTCATTGTTTTGCAAAAGTGGAATAATACGTATAAAATATATAATATATAATATAAATAAGTACCGGTAGTTCCTGACTTATGATATAGTCAAGTTATGATGAATGACATATTTGAGTTATGAAGAACTGCACTAACGACTATTTTGTTTTGTTTTTGTACATCTTATTGTTAGTAATATGTACTACATACAATGTTACAGTACCTAATTTGCTGAAGCTATCATTCTCAGATGTTCACTCACAGATGTTCAATTTTATGATTTCCTGCTCAAAACACTGCTATATAGCAGGCTATGGCCTGGTCTGCAATGAAGTTGGTGTTGGTGTCAGGAGTTGTAATGGATAGAAAGTTGGGCAATATTCAACTCTAACAACATATGACAATTGAACCATAAATGCACCTGACAGCCGTTAGGACTCCAACTTCATTGTTACAACACCAACACCAACTTCACTGTAGACCAGGCCTATACCATGATCTTATTCACCATTCTGTACCATAAGAAACATCAGTTTTTAATTTGAAGCCGAGTTGTACAAGTTTCTCTAACAGTTAACACCTGCACTGCTTATACCCAACAGTGTGTCCAGCAAAAGAAGTCATGCCACTGGAAGTTCTACTCCAAAAAAAGGTGAGGAAGGCTCTAGATATGGATATAAAGATGAAGATCATTAAACCCCATGATAATGGGAAGAAAGTCGGTGAAGTAGCACATGAGGAAGGACGGTCTCGTTTGATCGTTTCGGCAATCATTAAGGATAAGAATAGGATTTTGGAGGAAGTTAAAGGAGTGACTGGCATAAAATCAGCAATTTTAACAAAGAAGATGCAAAGGCGAATCCACGAGATGGAGAAGCTGTTGATGATCTGGATAGAAGACCAAATCCAGAAGAGGGTTCCTATGAGTTTACTGACGATGCAAATGAAAGCATGCAGCCTTTTCGAACCTGAAGTAAGAGCAAGGAGAAGACTACCAAGAGTATTTTAATGCCAGCAAGCGTTGGTTTCATCGCTTCAAAACGCAGATTTGGCTTACATCACGTGCGTATAACTAGAGAAGCAGGAAGCGCCAATGTGGAACAGCCCCTAGATCATGAAGAAGGGAAACTGACAGATCCAGACTTAATGGATTTTGAAGAGGAAAGAAATGTTGAAGATGAAGGAAGTAATGAGGAAGAGGAAGGAGAGAAGTTGTCAAAAAATTTTACAATGAAAGGACTAGCTGAAGTTTTTTCTAAATTAAATCAGGGGCTTCAGTTGCTTAAAATATGGACCCAAATACTGATCACTTTGCTAAAGCTGATGGGCAGATTCAGGAGGCAGTGAGATGTTACTGCAAAACATATGAATTAAAAAAGAAAAGGACCATACAGACAACTGTCACTAATTTTCTGACTAGAAATGCCATCCCCATTCCCAGGAATAATCCAGATGATCCAGAACCTTCTACTAGTGGAGTTATTACTACAACTGACAAAATGAAATGCCAACATTGTCCAACTATTCTTCATTGTCAGAGTAAATTTTTATGACATGTATTTTTTTATGTATGTAGGTATTAAAATATATCTGTAAGTTTATATGTAATGTTTCCAACCCCCAAAGACAAATAAAGTTCGGATTTATAAAGATACTGACAATAAAACGCAATAATAATGAAAACTAAAAAAAAAAAAAAAAAAAGGTATTTGACTTATATCGAACCAATTTACAACAGAATCATTAGAACAGAACCCTGTTGTAAGTTGGGGACTACCTGTATATATATTTTATATATATACATATTTACCTTTATCTTTTTTTCACTTAACAATACAGTTTGGAAATCCCTCTAGGTCAATGGATTCTTTTTAATGGCTGCATAATAATCCATATCAGGGATGTACCACATTCAATCATTCACCTATTGATAAGCTCTGTGTTCAGTTTTTTTTTTTAAATAGATAATGTTACAGTAACTATCCTTATATGTTATGTGTATATATGGGTCTTTACTCAAAAAGCTATACCAATTCACAGTTCCACCAGCAATGTATGATATCCATTTCCTTAACCTCTAGGTTTTAAAAATACTTTAAGAAGACGAAGACTTTTTTTTTTTTAAACTAAGAAATTAAAAGGAGGATAAGAGAGACAGAAACAAAGGCTGGGAAATGCACACAAGAGACTCCACAGAGAGAAGCAACATGTATACTGAAAAGCAAATGGATCGAAAAGTCACAAAGATCTGGTTTCAAATTCTGTTCTATTGCAATTTTAACCTTTAGTTTTTCTCTTCTAGAAAACAGATTATAGCAACCTCACAATGCTGTTATTAGCAGTAAATAAAATAATGTTTTATTGTGCCAGTTCCCTTCTTCTTGCTCCACAGAGATAAAACCATAGAGAAACTTCACCTGTATGAAATACAGATGTTCTATACTTTTCCAGCCCCTAGTATTAAATGAAGATGTCTCCAATGACCTCTACTTGCCAGACTCCAGGATAGGTGCTGGTGATATAAACAGCAAAACTAGATGCCTACTTCAAGACCCCTACAGTTCAGTATTCCTGGAATGTTCCTTATTTCTACTCTGCAAGATTAATTCCTCATTATATAATCAAGAACATAACTGATTAGTGTGCTGAAAAGTTTTAACACAGTTCTATGAACTATACTTCCAAACTAGTTTTATCAAAAGGAAGGGTGGATATATGTATATATCTGAACAAAAACAACTTTATTTCTGACTATTAGTTAATAACAAAATTAAAGAGATTAATAATGCATGCAGTTACTCCTTGAAGAGATGGAGCTTAATCCTTCTTAACCTTGAGTGTGGACTTAGTGACTGGCTTGCAAAGAACAGAGTATAAAAAAGGAAAAAAAAACAGTAACTCTATAGTAAAGAGAACTGGCAGACACTACCTTAACCAAATGATTGAGGTTCTGAAAAATAAGAACTGAGAAACTCTCGCAGACCAGAGGAGACTATGGAAACGTGATGATTAAATGCTATGTGATACCCCGGATTGGATCCTGGAATAGAAAAAGGCTATTAACGGTTTAAGTGGCGAAATTAGCGAAAAGTCTAGACTTTAATTAATAGTGTTATACCGATGTTAATTTCTTAGTTTTGATAAATGTACGATGGTTGTGTAAGATGTTAACATTAGGGGAAAGTGGATGAAAGATACGTGGGAACTCGTCCTATCTTTGCAACTCTTCTGTAAACCTAAGCATATTCCGAAGTAAAAATTTTATTTAAAAACAAAAAAACCATAGGAATTAAATCTAGCCATTTTAATTCAGGTCTTTGTAATACATGGGTGATATCAGTCAGTACTAATATAAATATTCTTTCAACATTTCCTGACAACACCTGGTATTAGCTGCAAAGTTCTTACTGAGTAAATGTCTTTCAATTTTTTTTCAAGAAGATTCTTATCTTGTTTATTCTGCTTTGCTCTAAACAGCAATAACTGTATCTTTATAGCCTGCTTTTAGATTTTGAGGGCACTTTAATTGGTTTTCAAGGCCCTAAATGATGTGGTAAATGTGAACAGAGTTCTTCTTCCCAGTCAAAGAAATACTTGTTAATTTACAAATAAGCAAGTTTACGTACATAGGCTATAACATAAATACAATAAAGAAAATGAAATTTAGGTAATGCTAATAAATCTCTCAATTCCTAATGTATTCAAGAATTATAGACGGATAATATTTTTTTTCCTCTAAAAGTTAGCTGAATCTCTCAGGTCTTTATTTGTATCAGTGCCAGCATTTTTCATCAGCTGAAAGAAAATGGCAATATTCTTAACCACCACAAGAAAAAAAAAATGAAATAGCCCTACTAATGCACCCTATTTCATAATTTAAAAAAATTAATGCACCTTGGAAACCCTGGTGGTGTAGTGAGTGGTTAAGAGCTATGGTTGCTAATCAAAAGGTCAGCAGTTTGAGTCTACCAGGTACTCCTTGGAAACCCAATAGGGCATCTCTACTCTGTCCTATAGGGTCGCTATGAGTCGGAATCGACTCGAAGGCAATGGGTTTGGTTTTTTGGTTTTACTAATGCACCTCATGTGCAGCCACCACCTGTCTGTCAGTGGAGGCTTGAGTGTTGCTATGATGCTGAACATTTTCAGCGGAGCTTCCAGACTAAGAGGGACTAGGATGATCTACTGGTGATCTACTTCGGGAAATCAGCCAATGAAAACCCTATGAATCACAACAGCTGCGTCTGCAACCAATCACAGTGATGGCACAGGACTGGGCAGATTTCACTTTGTTGTGCATGGGGTCACCACGAGTCAAGGGGGACTTGACAGCAGCTAACAACAGCAACACTGGTACATTTCCTTATTTAAGGAAAACAGACTTTTGCTACTCCACTCTAAACCCATTACATTATATGGCACTTTTTTGGGGGGTGGGGGTGGGCAGAGCACAATGCACTTTACCACAGTCATTGACACATATAGTTACATGGTGCTAATAAGCACAGCAGGGACAATTTCAGGAACAGAGAAAAGCCACACACAATGAAAAACATCATGGTACAATTAATATGGATTCTATCTGGCACTCATCTGATACTCGTTCAGTGAACACCAGTCTGTCCAGTGCTTGTCTGTGTTTTCTTTTCTGTGCTCCATCTCCCAGCAATATATCTTCTCCCCTGAAGGTTTTATGATCCATGGTTCTAAAACCATGAATTTAATGGTTAAAATCTATACTGGGTGTTATTGTGGCTTGAGGGCTGGGGAACATCACATAGGCTCATGTCTTCTAGCCTAGCCACAGTCACCACTGGAACAACAGTAAAGCATGTCAGAGAAGACGAAGGGCTCAGTCAGTGAGCTCTTAACTGCACACTCATTTCATATACTAAATTTCTACATCAGGTATATCTCCACTGCAACTATGTTAATAATGACCCCATTCCCAGGACCACGTTTTCCACCCCAACCCTCCTCAGGTAAGTAGGGGATGCCAACTGTGGTGAAATGAGTTATTTTATGTGGCCTTTTACCTTGACTCTTTGGAAAAACAGCCTGAGAGATTTTTCCCCTAAACCCTGAGGAGCTACCTTTCCCCTAGTTTCTACCCCAAAGGGTTTGTTACTCTTGTTCAGGTTGGTTGACATTTCCTGGGTAATGGTTTGATACCTTCTGCCTGGTCCTGGATGCTTTTTGATCCCGAGCTGTACCCTGTTTTTTAATAAACCAGTTAACTGTAAGTATGGTCTGTGAGTTCTATATGGCCTGTCTTAGATTGTTTCCTGGGAAATAACTAGGTGAAGGCTAGATCATTTATCTTCATCTCACCAAAACCAGGGCACCCCATTAGAAATGAGAGCCCCTGAATTCCTACACTGACAACAGTCCAGCTGTGTGACTATGGGCAAGTTCCAGGTTGTCTCTGGACCAAAACTGTGTAATACTAAAATGTGGAGAAACCAAGAGTTTGCATCTCACATTGTTATGGCTCCCACGCCTGACCACAAACCAACACCAAACCTTATATGAAGGTTCTATGTTGTAATCCATAATTCCTTCCAGGAGCCTCACCTGACGGCCATGAATTTTGTAATTAATGACCACAGGAGCAATATATTACACAAAATATTTGATATTGTTAAATTTGTTCAGGCGTTCAAGAATATAATCTGTCTTTATTAAGCCTCTAGAGTATATTAGGAGCCCCTGGGTAGCAAAAGTGGTTAACAGCTTGACTACTAGCAAAAAGGTTGACAGTTAGAACCCACCCAGAGGTGCCTGGGAAGACAGGTCTGGCAATCTGCTTAAACCCCACGGAGCAGTTCTACTTTGCACACATGGGGTACTATGAGTCAGAATAGACTCTACAGCAACTAACAACAAGAGTATATTAAGCAGCCATTAATGAAGGCTTTTTTCCCACACTTTTAAAGAAAATGACAAAAATATTTTACACACCTATAAGTGAAATTAATCGTCGAGTAACTGTTACTCCTAAATACACCTTAAGTACTTATACTGTCATTTCTAAATACACATAAAATGTCATCCTACAACTGACTGTGTATGACAGTCCAGTAAGGGGCTGGTTGATGTTTTGATGTCTAATGTTTTTCATTATTCATTTTAAGCTACCACTAACTGAAAGTTCCAAAAAGTTCTTAATTGATAGCAGTAAGGGATAGATTGCAGTTCCTTCAAAATTGAAGTCAAATTGTGTTCTGTGAAACAAAATTTTTTCACGGTACTACTAAGAATAAAAAAAGGGGAAAATAACACATTCTATATTTTAAAAATTACATTATGTCATAAAATAGAAAAGAAAAAATCTTAGGGATGTATAGGAAAATATGGCAGAAATACCCAAAAGCCAAGAGAAGCTGTCCTCCATGGTGAGACTATGGGTGAATTTTCTTTCATGTATATATCAATTCTTTTCTATTACAGGAAAAAAACAAATCTTGGTAATTTAAGAAAGTCCTTACAAAACGTGTAGAGTATTCTAAATACTGCCGTTAAAGTCACAAAGATCATGACACCAGAAAAGCAAGGCACTGAAACAGCAAGTGTTTTATGAACAATCTAACAGATATGCCTTCATTTAGTATTCAAGTCGCCACCAGAAAGAGGCGATCCTCCACATCTGAGAATCAGAAAAAACCAATAGCAAAAAATGGCACCGTCCATCACACAATTGAAACATGACGCAAATAAACTCTACTCATTATACAGTCCCAAACACCTAATTCTAAACAAGTCAAGACCCACTGCAGTCCCCCTAAACACGTGTACACTCCCCGGATGGAATTAATTGTCCCTCTTCGAGAGCCTTACTCATAATCACTACTCGCCGAGGAGAATGAACCTGCGTCGCTGACCCAGTCTTCAGAATCACAATCCTCATCTTCTTGTGAAGGGTCTCTAGGAAGCTCATTTGGGCTCCGACGCAAATTACAGAAAGCCGGAGCCGCCATAGTCAGGGTTGTGGCAGCTACAGGTGGAGTAACTCTAATCTAGCAGCGACAGTTTACCGGGGCCGCCATGTTGCCGTCGCTTGTGGAGGGGTAGGGGACACGTGACCAACAATCTTCCGCTGCAATTGGTGGTAGCTCAGGTTGCCAGGGAGACGGGGAAGCTTCTAAGAGAACTGGGAGGAAGGAGCCGAAATTTCGAGGAGGGCGTTTTTGTTGGAGGAGAAGTAGCTGATACTTCACCACTTACACTCCCCTGGATGCACTCTGGAGCCCTGGTGGCGTAGTGGTTAAGCCT
This sequence comes from Trichechus manatus latirostris, assembly GCF_000243295.1. NCBI lineage: Eukaryota > Metazoa > Chordata > Mammalia > Sirenia > Trichechidae > Trichechus > Trichechus manatus. The sequence goes on from NW_004444175.1 coordinate 1,998,475, forward strand.
TTGGCTGCTAACCAAAATGTCGGCTGTTTGAATCCACCAACCACTTCTTGGAAACTCTATCGACCCCTATAGGATCGTTATGAGTGGGAATCTACTGCAGGCCACGGGAAGCGCACTCTAAGGAGCTCTCGTGGCGCAGCAGTTTAGCGCTGGACTGCTGACAGAAAGGTCAGGGAACCCACCAGCTGCTCCAAGGGAGAAAGATGTATAAATAGGCTTCCGTAAAGATTACAGAAACCCTATCGGGCAGTTCTCCCCTGTCCTATAGGGATCGATATGAGTTTGAACCGTCTCTGATGGCACACGACAACAAGCAACATAATTTATTAAAACAGGCAGAGACCCACTGGGTTTTTCCCCTTTTTCTTCCAGGGCTGGGTATCTTCCAGTTTGCACTTTGTCTTGAGTTCCTACTGTGGAGGGATATCCAAAGCGTCAGAGGCGCTCAGTCTGGGTTTCCTACTCCTGCCTCAGGGCCACGGCAGCCATGCAAGGAATGATGAAGGCTTTTCAGCAACGTCTTCTGGTGATAATGTAAATATGCTCCATTTCATATTGTTTCGCAATTACAAACATTTCTATAGTTGCCTCAAGCAGGTGTTGTAGAGTGCTTCAAATAGGTGACAATATTGTAAAACTGCATGTTCATGTTCAATGCAAAATTTTACAATCTGATGAAGTGCTCTCATCTCTGAAGCTGGAAGTGTAAACAGGTAAATCTTACCTGTCACTTGCGAATACCTAAATCGAGTATTTTTTGTAAGTACAAAATAGGTATTATTTATTGAGTGTCAGCCATTGCTCTGATCATTTGCTTTATTTGTATACGATGCTACAGTTTTCACATACTCTGAAGGAGATATTATTATTATCCCCATACTAAAGTAAGGAAATTGAGGTTTAGAAAGTTATGCATCTTGCTAATGGTCACACATTTAGCAGGCACAACAAAGCCAACAAAGAATTGAACCTAAGTTATTAACCACTGTATTAATTTTCCTCCTTGGGGCTTAGTAATTCAGCTACTAGAGATCTATTCTCAGAAACTACGGGATGCAAATACGATTTATAAAATTTGTATAAGTGAAAAACTGGAAGCAACCTAAATGTCCAACAATAGGGGAAAAGTTAAATATTTAAAAATACGATGAATATTATGTTAACGGAAATGTTTTCAAAGAATAATGCATGGGGGGAAATACTCATGTTATTGCAAGTGAAAAAAAGGATATAATGTTATTTTATGATCTTAAAGCATGTGTGCTCGGGATTCATTTTAAACAACATGGGCAAAGAGACGAGGGTGAAAGGCAGTTAGGCAATTACAGCATATAGTGTAAGTATTATAATAAATACAGCGTTCTAATGGAATACCTAGAGGGAACCAAACTAGGGGGTGTGGGGCTACCGCAAATTTCTTAGAGGAAGTCTTAATTTATCTTGTTATTATGGGATATTTCCAACAGAGAAGAGTTGTGGAAGATTAGTCATCAGGTGGCCCACAGGGGTACATGCATGGAGAACTCAAAAGAACCAGGGCAGTAGCGATTAAAACAATATTCACATTTTGAAGTTGCAATTCCGTTTCATTTGTTACATTACACTATGAAGATATGAATTTTCTAGGTTTTATGATTTTATTTGTATTAATTTCTAAATGTGCTTTTTATAGTTCTATAAAAGCTATTGAATTTTATTTTGTAGTTTGTATCAATGTGTAGAATTGTTTTTATCTCATGTAAGAGCTATAAAGCACGAAGTTTATATCTAGTTTATTTAACATTATAAGAAAAAAATTTTAAGTCAACCCTGGACATCCACAAGAGTTTTTTCCTTAAAAGAGATCCATATATTACTCCAGTTGAAGAACATGCAGGTAGTTCGTTCATAAGAGCTAATGGGCAAAGAGAGGTCCTGAGGTGATAGGAGGGTATGGAACCAAGGCACAGATGGAAGGATATAACCTTGCTACCGCTTCCCCTGGAACTGGAGGGAAGGACCAATGGACAGTGCAGGTGTGGATGCTGACTTGCCAGTCTGTGGCAGGAAGCTGAGGCAGTGCCCATGTGATGGTATGTATTTTCTCTAGTAAATAGAAGGCAACTGGAAAAGGGAAGAATTAATGAGGTTGGAAGTTAGTAGACAGTGGAGCCAGGAAGGAAGAGGAACAAATATTTCCATCAGCATTGAGGGTCAATAATGTATTACTTTTGAAATCAGAGAAACAATATTATGTCGATAAAAAAGTTAGAGTCATTGTAATAGTTATTTCATGTGTTGTGTTAAAACAGGCATGCATACAATCTTCAAACATCAAAAACTACTTAAGATTTCATTCTAAAATAAAAAATGCTTTAGGTACCTCTCTAGCAAGTTAGCATTTCCTCATTTGAGAAAAGCACCTTATTGGAAGTAAAAGAAAAAATCTTAAATTTTAACACAAAACCAAATTTTCTTCCTACAAATTATACTATTTGTTTTTTCTATTAACCATCCAATAATTTCATATCCTGCTTGTAAACCTTCAGTAGTACTCCCTTAAAAACAGAACAAAATCCAAACTTTGTGACCTTTTTTTTAAACTTCCAATTCAACAAACAGTTGAGCATCAATAAGGAGTTAGATGGCTTCTTTCCTGCTATATTGCAATGAGATTAATCAAGTGTGTCCAACTTGCCTGATCAAAAGAATCAACTGGGGTGCTTGTTAAACATACAGATTTTGAGGCCCCACCCCACACCAGGTTTGCGTTGGACTACTAACCTAAAGGTTGCCAGTTCAAACCCACGAAACAGCACTGCAGAAGAAAGGCCTAGCAATCTGCTTCCTTAAAGATTACAGCCAAGAAAACCTACGGAACAGTTCTACTCTGTAACACATGGGGTCGCCATGAGTCAGAATCAACTCAGTGGCAATGGGCTTTTTTGTCCCACACTAACAGGATCAGAATCTCCAGGGGAGGACCTGGGAATCTTATTTTAAACAAGTGCTTCAGGTAGTTCTTAAAATTAAGGCAAACTTGGGAAATGCTGCCCTCAGTTTTGTGCTTCATACCAACAGGCCCATTGGCCATTTCCTTAATAGACTAGAACCTACTGCCACCTAATGGCTTTGAGCCTGACCAGTAGATATCTCCCTGCTCCAGAATCTACTGTTTTTATAACCTAGGGCAAATCAATGTCTCCAAGCTTCAGTTTCCTTAACTGTGAATTCAGATATTGGTACCTACTTTCTAGGACTGTTTGGGATCCAATCAGTTAAAGCCCTGTACTTAGCACAGAAAGTGTTAATAAAATTTTGCTGTGCTATATATTATTTGGAGCCCTGGTGGCGTAGTAGTTAAGAGTTCGGCTGCTAACCAAAAGGTCAGCAGTTCAAATCCACCAGACGCTCCTTGGAAGCCCTATGGGGCAGTTCTACTCTGTTGTAATCAACTCAATGGCAACTGGTTGGTAATAACCAAGAGCAACTTTCTACTAAATAATATATGTTGTTATTGTTAGATGCCGTCAAGTCGGTTCCAACTCATAGCGACCCAATACGACAGAGTAGAACTACCCCATAGAGCTTCCAAGGAGCGGCTGGTGGATTTGAACTGCTGACCTTTTGGTCAGCAGCCCAGTTCTTAACCACTGTGCCACTATAGGGTCGCTATGAGTGGGAATGGACTTAACAGCGATGGATTTTTTTTTTAAATATATTATTTACTCACATAGTTCTCTCACTGTGTAATGCTCCTTGTCCAAAATCCACTTGTTGAAATACTGCATTTTCCTTCAAGACCCAATTCAAATAGCACATTTTTCAAGAAGCCTTCCCAGACATCTCTCTCACTTCAGTAAGAATTTCCTCTTGCCACCTTCCCCTCATAACACATCCAGAAAACTCCTGTTATAACATGTATCGGTCCGTCTTGTAGCTGAATTATTTAGGCATGTGTCTCTCTTTGCCACCTAATGACGAGCTCCTGGAGGACATGATTGGGTTCCTTCCCCACCCCTCCCCCATCCACAGCGTTGAACTGGAGCAAGAAATGCCACATAAAAGTATACTGTTTAAGAAACGATCCTACACACTGGATATGTCCATGAGCTATGTCAGCTTCCTTAGCTAATTTATTTCCGTGTGTTAGTTTAATGAACAGAAGTAAAAAACAAAACCAAACAGCTTACCACCTTGCTTGATCTTTCACAAAAGAAGAAATAATAACAATTGTTTTTTATTCTTCTTTTCAATTTCAGGGTATGGTATTAGCTAATCAGATTTCTAACTTTATGCATCATATCTATATATGCACTAACTATATTAATATTTAACAGCTTTAAATGTACTGGAGATAATGAAGTAAGAAAAGAATAAGACGTCATTTTCGGGACCTTTATCAGAATACTGTTGTTGTTTGTCCATTTCATAATTAAGAGGATTTAAAACATTTAGATTGGGGTGTAATATTCTCGGTTTCCATTTTCCACTACACAAAGTGGAAGTGGGCCAGCTCTCTTCCGAGGCCCAAGTATGTTTAGCTTACTGCATATGAAACATAAGGTCTGTATTCCCGTAGATTACCATCACGATTAGGCAAGCAATACAATTGTGACATAAAATACACCAGATAAGAACATAATCAAATATTTAGTATCTTTAGCAGCTTCAAGAGCTCTTTCCCTACTAGTAATAGAACCTAGCAAGGAGAAATAAATGAAAACAGGGCCACAGAAGGCCATGTTCATTTAAAAGTTTCAAACTGGACAGTAAAAATTCATGTCATGGAATTTTGTTAGGAAATAATATCACCTTAATTATGGCAATGGAAATAATTTATGAACTATGTGGTAATACTGATAACCACAATCATTTTTTAAATCATGAATAAATAACACAGTAGACCAGTAGAATAGCTTTAAAAACTGAGCTTTATAATGTGTAATTTTTCAAATTTGGGATAGAGTCATAATATATAAAAACACATTTCAGCATTCCTGTGTTTATAGAATTACATTATGATCCAAACTTCTAATTTTTGTTTATATAAGTCGAATTACCTGTAAAAATATATGGAGTTTACTTGTTCTAAATTCATGCATTTGAACCACATTGACGACAGGTGAGAACCCAGAGGCATAGAAGTAGAGGTCACAAAGTTAGAGCTCCAAACTCAATTCATTTACTCCTAGTTACCCTCATTTTACATCCCCATTTACAAATCATAACAAATTTGGTGAACTGATCTACCACCATAGTTGCCAACCAGAAGGAAGGGAGGCCCCCTTAATTAAAGGAGGAATACAACAGTGGCAGACACTGTTGATGGCTGACAATCTGCTGAATAAGAGGAAAGTAGGAAACAAAGCAGACATAAGAATTATAAAAAAAACATAGCTTTTAAATGAATGCAAACTGCCCTCAGTAACACCTAAAAAAAATCACTGCATTGTTGAACCCTGCAGTAATTTGATGAGATAACATCTGTGCAAATGCTTGATAATCCACATGTGCCATGCAGTCTAAGTCAGAGGAGCCCAGATCTAGTCCTGACTCTGGCCCTAATAACCAGGTGAATGTGGACAAAGTCAGTTTCCTCACCTGAAAATAGCAATAGTAATCCCTGCCTACACAGGGCTGCTGAGAATGAGGTAACTCTTGCAATCTAATGCCTTACACGGTAAGATATAGAGCAATATGTGGTATATGCTGTATTTTCACAAGGTTTTGATCTTTTTTGTTTTGTTTTGAGTTTTGACGGGATATTTTTTTCATCAGGAATATTACTCAACAGGGGACACCTTTATCCCTGAGAATTCTGGATATTTGAGGTATTTGTAATAGACATGTGTTTGCTGTTAGCAAAAGTATCAACTTTGGGTCATCAAGCAATATTTTCAGAGACTCGCTCTCTTTGCTGGTTTAGGGGTCAAAACCCCAGGAGTTTAGCCTGGGCCAGTTCCATTCATTAGCCACAAGGCCTTGGGTAAAGTTACTTAGACCTGAATTTTCTCAGAGCCTGTAGGAATAGTTATCTTTTTTGGTTTATTTTAGTTTTTCAGGACAGTTGTTAATTATTTCTATTTGATAGAATTTTAGGTTTAGAAAACACTTCCATAGCATCTGAAATTTACAAAAACACTCTGTGAGGTGGGTCTTACCCCCTGTATATTACAGAAAGAGTCCCTGGCTGGTGAAAATGGGTTAACAAGCTGTGCTGATAACCAAAAAGTTGGAAGTTCAAATCCACTCAGAGGCACCTTGGAAGACAGGCCTGGCGATCTACTTCCAAAAAACCTTGTAGAGTACATTTCTACTCTGACACACGTGGACTCACCATGAGTTGGAGTCCACTCCACGGCAACTTTATATATACCACTGCGATACATACATATGTATATACACATTTATACGCATATGGTGGCACGGTGGTTAAAAGCTCAGCTGCTAACCAGAAGGCCAGAAGTTTGACTTCACTAGCTGCTCTTTGGAAATCCTATGGGGCAGTTCTACTCTGTCCTATAGGGTTGCTATGAGTTGGAATCAACTTGACAGCAATGGGTTTGGTTTTGGTATATTACAAAAAAGAACAGGAAAATATAGATTAAAAGTCTTGCCAGGTCAAACAACTAGTATGTAACAGAAATGAGATGCCAAGGGTATGATTAAATTGCAATAGCCTTGTACATAAGTTTTTTTTTTTTTAATCTTTGCAAAATAGTAGTGAGCCCTGATATAACTATTTGGATACTACTTATAATCAAGATGACACAAAAATATGTTACTTTACTTATATAAAAGTAACTGAGAAATGCAATATTGAAGCTTTTCCTTGGTTTAGACAATTTATGTGTAGTTTTTTTTTTCTTCAAAAGTAGGATAGCTGAATATTTTTTACTGAGTTACTGTTATTTTTGTATTGACATTTTTGAAGCTAACACCTTAATCAGAGAAAAGTTTGCAACTTTGCTTCAGTTTTGGTTTGGCTGAAGTATCTTTTTCAAAAGCATAGCAATTTAATGCTTTACATTTTGAAAACCATATTTACAATGGGAAATACACAAGTAATTAAAAAACACTCAGAAGACTTACCCTTTAAAATAAGATGCAAAAGTAAAATAGGATAGTCTGCTATTTTCTCATGTCTGAATTTTCTACAGCTCAAGGCTACTGGTCTCTTTAATGCAATTGCCAAAATTTTGTGGCTAGCTTACAAGCGATGTTGTCATAAGGGAAAAACATAAAAATTTTCTAACACTGATTTAAAAAAATAGACCAAGCACTGGTCTGTTTCATGAAAACTATAATGAGTAAATGAGTATGATTTAAAGATTATCTGATTCCTCTAATTTCTATTACATTATGTCTAAGCAAATCTTTATGTATACGAGTGAAAGACATTTTGTGTGAAAATTTAGCTTCATTAAATGAAAGAAACACCACTACAGATGTATCTATCATGTCCCAAATTTTAAATAAGTGTTTGAATATATTTAATAATAAATAAATAACCACTAATAAAAAAAAAAAAAAAAGGAGTCCTGGGGGGGCAGGGGTTAAGAGCTATGGCTGCTAACCAGAAGGTTGGCAGTTTGAAACCACCAGCTGCTCCTTGGAAACCCTGAAAATAATGTATTACAAAAGTGAAAGATCTGCAATGTTAAAAAAAAAAAAAAAAAAAAAAAAAAGCACTGTTAGCCCTAATACTGACAAACACTTTTATAGTTTCAGATTCCATTAGTTCCTATAGCATATGGGAGCAGTTATTTGTAATTCAGTTAGAGTAGCTTTTCATTCTAATATTGAGCAGGTTGATTGCAGAAATATTTCTCTACTAACTTCCAAAATAATCACCCCAGTCTTGATGACTATAGTTTAAGTATGTTCTTTCTGCCCTGGTTCATTTAGATAGGTTTGTGTTTTGGATCTGAAACTCTATAGTGTTAATAATCAGTTTGGGATTTTTTGGCATTTGACATTTAAAACACGAAAAATATGAAAAAATTCCGTTCCATCAGGGTCTTAAGAACTTTAAACATTTAAAACAAACACCCTTTCCCAGCTTTACCAAAGTCATGCTGTGAATGAGTTTGTAGTTAATGCTTCTTAGGATCATCATTCCTGTAATTTTATGAAATGCAAGGGAATTGTCTTTGGGAATTTAGCAGATTTTCCCTTTTAGCTGCTCATTTGATAATATTTTACTGTATGTGATGGGAGCTTTTTTGGAGGGGAAAACCAGCTGTGGAAAATTGCAGGTTTCAGAAGACAGCTCTCAAATCGAAGAGACCCCAGTTTCTCCCTTGCACAATGTCTTTCCCTTTTACTCACACTTCCAACAGAACAGGATTTCTCCAGCTCATGTGGTTTTGCACAAAGACTTAAAAGGGTCACTTGAAACGTTTACAGATGAGAGAACTCACATAAACCTCCCCCGACAGATACTTGCTAAACGCCACTTACTCTTTTTCACCACAAATGTATTCAAGACCTACTTTTGATATATTCCTATAAGAGTTTTTCCCACATCATGCCTTGTAACGGCCAGGCCTTCCTAGAATTACAGCAGTATTAACTGCCTTGCATTTCATCCAACCTCCTTTTATTTTAAAATGGAAAGAGAATTTGCTCTCCACACGGATTCTTACTTCTTTCTCTTCTATGAACTCATCACCGTTGCCATGGGGTTTAAAATTTGTTAGTCTGTTTTGCATAAAGAATAAGATTTGACAAAGGTGCTAGCAGTAAATAATACACTATCAGTTTACAGAAGGTTTGGGGTTCTCATGCTTCTTAGAAGAACTCTTAAATTTCTTTTGTGTAGTTTCGTGTGGGTGTGGGGCATGCGCGTGGATGTGTGGCGAAAGGATGGGGTGGGATTAGTTTTGTCAAAAAGAGACTCCTAATTCCCATCACAACCAAAGCTCAAACAAAACTCTCAGTAATGTTTCCTGGAGAAAGTCTACAGATGTTTAAAGGACAGCTTTGCTTAATTATTTTCCCCTTAGAAAGTGTTTTGCCGGAGGGAGACGGGTAACCCAGACCGCATAGGGTCAGCGCCTCAGCACTTAGACCGGGCGGATCAGGAGCATCGGATTCTGGACAACGTGGGATGCAGGCAGGGGCGGATTCAACAGTAAGCAAAGTACTCACGGGCTTACTTGTGTTTATTTACTAATTTGTAGGGCACAATTTCACATGGGTTTCAGAAAAACAGGTGAAATTGTGCCCTACAGATTAGTAAGGAAGCACAAGTAAGCCCGTGCGTACCTTGCTTATTGGGTTATCCGTCCCTGGGTGCAGGTCCCAACGCCCCTCCCGTGGGAAGCATCGCACAAGAATTCCAAATCAGACACTTCCCGGAAGATCCCTGAAAGAAAAGTTGCCCTTCCTCTCACCATACTCCCCGGGAAACGGAGGGCGGTTTTTCCCGGAGTCCCCCGGCCCAACACTGACCTATGTAACAGGACGCGCTGCACAGAGTCGAGGTCCTCAAGGTTCCGGGGGGCAGGTTTGGGGATGCTGGACCTGCCCACCTGAAACATGCCCACCTGAAACTCGCTGCAAAGGCTGACAACGGGCCACAGCCGAACCGCGGAGGGGGCAGCGAGGTCTCACCCCCCGCACTCGCCGCACCGCCTGCCTCTGGCCGCCGCCGGGAAAGCGAGGGCTGAAGAACAGGCTGCCAGACTTCGGACGTGCAAAAACCCGGAAAAGGCGGCGGTGTTAGCAGCGGCTGCGGCTTTCCTTCGCCCGCTGGCTAGACTGCACGGTTCTTGGAGCCGGGTCCCTCCTGCAGCGGCGCCTCCAGAGTTTTGCTCCTGGCGCGGGTGTGCGGGCGGGCGGCCACTCCTTGCGCTGGAGACGCACCCTGATGCCACGGTCCCCCAAGTCCAGGGTGCCCCTCTTCCACGTGTGGGTTCTCTTTCCTTTCTAACTTGCCCAACCACACGGCAGGGTCCCTTACGTCTGGGACTAGCCGTCGAGCGCCTCGGGAAGCGGTCGCCCAGAGCTGCGCTCTTCCGCCGCCTAGTGCGGGACGCTGCTCTTCACCCTTCGTTCTTGGATAGCAAGGCCGCCCTAGGCAAGGGACATCAGTGTCCAGGAGCTGCCTCCAGCAAAGGAAGCTACCACCTGCAGCTCGGAGGGCCACAAACCAGCCGGGAATGGAGGAGGCACTGAAGGAGCTCCAGGCACCGGCTGCTCCTCGGAAGAATGGAAAATGAGTAGTGGAGAGAGGCTAGTTAGTTAGGTGTCTGTTTTTGGTGGGAATTTAATTCTGCCCAAAGAAGCCATATATATTCATCCATCCATCTGTGCGTATACTGATTACCTACGATGTTCTGCCTAATTTCTAGTCTTTGGAAATAACAAGGATGAATAAAAAGTGGTAACTGACCTGTCTAGTCGGAGCCCTTTATTCTCTTTATGGGAAATATTTCGTACTTTAAAATATACTTGGCCACGGAAGACAGTCTTTAGACTTCAGAGCATTGTTGTTCTTAGGTGCGCTCCAGTCAATTCCAACTCATAGCGACCCTATGTGCAACAGAAGGAAACGGCCCGTCCTGCGCCATTCTCACGATTGTTGTTATGCTTGAGCCCATTGTTGCAGCCACTGTGTCAATCCATCTCATTGAGGGTCTTCCTCTTTTTTGCTGACCTTCTGCTTTACCAAGCATGGTATCCTTCTCCAGGGATGGATCTCTCCTGACAACATGTCCAAATTATGTAAGAGTGGTCTGGCCATCCTTGCTTCTAGGGAGCATTCTGGTCGTACTTCTTTCAAGATTTATTCCTTCTTTTGGCAGTCCATGGTATATTCAATATTCTTCTCCAGCACCACAATTCAAAGGCATCAATTCTTCTTCTGCCTTCCTTATTCATTGTTCAGCTTTCACATGCATATGAGGCGATTGAAAACACCAGGGCTTGGGTCAGGCGCACCTTAGTCTTCAAGGTGACACTTTTGCTTTTCAACACTTTAAGGAGGTCTTTTGCAGCAGATTTGCCCAATGCAGTGCGCGTTGTTTGATCTCTTGACTGCTGCTTCCATGACTGTGGATCCATGTAAAATGAAATCCTTGACAACTTCAATCTTTTCTCCATTTATCATGATGTTGCTCATTGGTCCAGTTGTGAGGATTTTTGTTTTCTTTATGATGAGATGTAATCCATACTGAAGGCTGTAGTCTTTTTGATCTTCATCAGTGAGTGCTTCAAGTTCTCTTCACTTTCAGCAAGCAAGGTTGTATCAGCTGCATAACGAAGGTTGTTAATGAGTCTTCCTCCAATCCTAATGCCCCATTCTCCTTCATATAGTCCAGTTTATAGGATTATTTGTTCAGAATACAGATTGAATAGATACAGTGAAATGATACAACCCTGGCGCATACCTTTCCTGACTTTAAACCACACACTATCCCCTTGTTCTGTTCCACTGCCTCTTGATCTATGTACAGGTTTCTCATGAGCACAATTAAGTGTTCTGGAATTTCCATTCTTCACAACGTTATACATAATTTGTTATGATCCACACAGTCGAATGCCTTTGCATAATCAATAAAACACAGGTAAACGTCTTTCTGATATTCTCTGTTTTCAGCCAGGATCGATCTGACATCAGCAATGATATCCCTCATTCCACATCCTCTTCTGAATCTGGCTTGAATTTCTGACATTCCCTATTAATATACTGCTGCCGTCGCTTTTGAATGATCTTCAGCAAAATTTTCCTTGCATGTGATAGCAATGATATTGTTAGCTAATTTCCACATTCGGTTGGATCACCTTTCTTGGGAATAGGCATAAATGTGGATCTCTTCCAGTCGGTTGGCCAGATAGCTGTCTTCCAAATTTCTTGGCATAGGTGAGTGAGCAATGCCGGCACTGCGTCTGTTTCTTGAAATATCTCGTGGTATTCTGTCAGTTCCTGAAGACTTGTTTTTTGCCAATGCCTTTAGTGCAGCTTGGACTTCTTCCTTCAGTACCATTGGTTCCTGATTATATGCTACCTCCTGAAATGGTTGAATGTTGACCAAATCTTTTTGGTACGGTGACTCTGTGTATTCCTTCCATCTTCTTTGATGCTTCCTGCGTCATTCAGTATTTTGCCCATAGAATCCTTCAGTATTGCAACTCGAGGCTTGAATTTGTTTTTCAGTTCTTTCAGCTTGAGAAATGCTGAGTGTGTTCTTCCTTTTTGGTTTTCTGTCTCCAGGTCTTTGCACATGTCATTAAAATAGTTTACTTTGTCTTCTTGAGCTGCCCTTTAAAATCTTCTGTTCAGCTCTTTGACTTCATCACTTCTTCCTTTTGCTTTAGCTACTTGACATTTAAGAGCAAGTTTGAGTCTCTTCTGACATCCATTTTAGTCTTTTCTTTCTTTCCTGTCTTTTTTTTTTTAAATATATTTTATTGTACTTCAGGTGAAGGCTTACAGAACAAATAGTTTCTCATGAAACAGTAGTACACATGTTGTTTTATGACATTA
>NW_004444175.1:2018749-2054636 GCF_000243295.1 Trichechus manatus latirostris
TATTGAGCTTTTCCATTGTCTCCTTCCACAGATGTAGTCAATCTGATTCCTTGTATTCCATTTAGTGAGGTCTATGTATATAGTCGCCTTTTTGTTCAAAAAAGGTATTTGCAATGATGAAGTCGTTGGTCTTGCAAAATTTTATCAGGTGATCTCTGACATCACTTCTATCACCAAGACCATATTTTCCAACTACCAATCCTTCTTCTTTGTTTTCAACTTTCGCATTCCAATCACCAGTAATTATCAAATGTATCCTAGTTGCATGTTCAATCATTTTCAGATCGCAGAAATTGGTAAAAATCTTCAATTTCTTCATCTTTGGCCTTAGTGGTTGGTGGGTAAATTTGAATAATAGTTGTATTAGCTGTTCTTCTTCCTAGGTATTTGGATATTATCCTATCACTGACAGCGTTGTACTTCAAGATAGATCTTGAAGTGTTCTTTTTGAGGATGAGTGCAACGCCATTCCTCTTCAAGTTTTCATTCTCATCATAGTAGACCATATGATTGTCCGATTCAAAATGGCCAATACCAGGCCATTTCAGCTCACTAATGCCTAGGATATCGATGTTTATGCAGTCCATTTCATTTTTGACGATTTCCAATTTTCTTAGATTCATACTTCGTTCATTCCACATTCTGATTATTAATGGATGTTTGCAGCTGTTTCTTCTCAATTTGAGTCATGTCACATTAGCAAATGAAAGTTCTGAAAGCTTGACTCCATCCACGTCATTAAGGTCGACTCCACTTTGAGGAGGCAGCTCTTCCCCAGTTGTCTTTTGAGTGCCTTCCAACCTGGTGGGGTCATCTTCCGGCACTATATCGAACAAGATTATGCTGCTATTCATAAGGTTTTCACTGGCTAATTCTTTCCGGAAGTAAACATCCAGGTCCTTCTTCCTAGTCTTTCTTAGTCTGGAAGCTCAGCTGAAACCTGTCCACCATGGGTGACCCTGCTCGTATTTTAATGCTGGTGGCATTGCTTCCAGCATCACAGCAACATGCAAACTCCCAGAGTAAGACAAACTGACAGATGTGTGGGGGTTCAGAGCATTAGATATTTCAGTTGATACTTCTTTGACCAGAGGGCAATAAAAGAGAGAGAATGAACAGAAAGTTAGCCGGGCAGTCATTCATTGAAGAAAATGACCCATGTGTGATTTTCTGCTCTAGACTGAAATCAGAATCAGCCAGAGTGGTAAGGGGAATGATTGGGGGAGCATAAATGGAGAAGAGACTAGAAAATGTAGTTTTAGATGTGATTATAGTTTACAGATTAATTATAAACAGTAATAGATTAATTTTTGATTAATTAAATTAATTAAATATTTAAAAATAGATGGGACTTGGCTATTCACTGTAGAGTCTCCAAATGTTATTATCTGTAGGTCTTCTCTTGGCTCAGTGTCTCCAGAGACTTATACTCCTATCCTGGCTCCCAGTGTTCTTGGAGGCAAGTGGGTGAAGAGGTTGAGTGGTGGAGGTCTCATCTCTTAGTATATCGATTTTTTTTTTTATTGTGTTTTAGGTGAAAGTTTACAGAGCAAATTAAGTTCCCACTTAACAATTTTTATACAACTTGTTCTATGAGATTGGTTACATTTTTCACATGTGTCAATATTCTCATTATTTCCATTCTTTTTCTTCTGTTTCCATTAATCTAGCTCCTCCTTAGCTTCTCATCTTTGCTTTAAATGTTGACCATTTGGTCTCATGTATTTGATTAATTTAAGGGAACACAGTGTTCACGGGTGATACTATTTGTTTCATAAGCTAGTCTATCATTTTGATGAAAGGTGGCCACCGGGAGTGGGTTCAGTTCCAAGTTCAAAGGGTATCTTAGGGTGATATTCTCAGGAGTTCCTTCAGTAACTATCTGTCCAGCAAGTCTGGCCTTTTTTAGGAATTTGAGTTTTGTTCTACATTTTTCTCCCATTCTAACAAGGATCTTCTATCGTGTCCCTGGTCAGAATAGTCAGTAGTGGTAGCCGGGCACCATCTAGTTTTTGTGATCTCAGGCTAGAAGAGGTTGTGTTCCCTTGGGCCTTTAGTCCTGTGGATTAAATTCTTCCTGGAGTCTTTGGTTTCCTTCACTCTCCTTTGCTCCAGATTGGAAGAGATCCATAGTTGTATCTTAGATGGCCGCTTGCAAGCTTTTAAGACTCCTAACACTACCCACTAACCTAGGATGTAGAACTCTTTCTTTATAAACTGTTATGCCAATTGACTTACATGTCCCCTGAGACTATGGTCCTTAGCCTTCAAACCCAGTTACTCAATCCCATGAGGTGATTGGATACGTGCAGGAAGATTCCTTAACTGTGTCCCCTATGTGCTCTATGGTATGTATGAATTTACATGCAGCACACATAACCATGTATATACATATGCTTTCAGATACACCTATACCTGCATACTCCTATACTTAAATATGCCTTCCTATACCTGTATATGCCTATACGTCTGTGTAACCACATATATAATTTATTGGTTGTTATTATTGTTGTTGCAAAATTGTCTGTCATAGTATTTACCAAAATTATCCCTTATTCTGATGTACTTCTTAGTGTCTTCATTTACCTTGGACAAGTTGTGGAGACTTCACCCATATTGGGTATTGCCTTTCCCATCACCAAAAATAGCAAATCTGGTGCTGTCGAATGGACTCTGACTCATAGAGACCCTATAGGACAGAGTAGAAGTGCCCCATAGGGTTTCCAAGGAGCAGCTGGTGGATTTGTACTGCCAGTCTTTTGGTTAGCAGACGAGCTCAGGTATAAATATCCAAAATTAGTGTAATACATAAATAGGTTAAAGTTCATTCATATAACGAACTAATAAGTGTTTATTAAAATGAAATTGAATAGAATGCTTAAAGACATGAGAAAATATTTATGATTTAAACTGAAGTAAAAATTCAGGAGACAAAACTGTATATTCAGTCTTTTGTCAACTATGTAAAATTTAGGAAATTGATTGGACGTATATTCACCAAATCTTCAAAATGTTTATCTCTGAAAGTAGAATTATGATTTTTATTTTCTTCTTTGTGCTTTTCTGTATTCCTCAATTTTTTTTATAATAAACATAATAAAGTAATTTTAGAATCAGTATGTACTTATATGTAAATATGTAAAGAGAATGATTTGAAAAATTGTTGACAACTGAACTCTACAGTAATTTTCCAATTATCACTTATTTTAGGTTAACATTCTCAAATATACATAAGTGGTTTTGCAAAACACTGTATAGTTTCAAGATACATGGGTAGCTTGACTTTTTGAGAAAACTCATTGCAAATCTTTTATATAGAGAATCATCATTTTAAAATCAGGTATTTTCTACTGTATCTTAAGTTTTTTACTAATTAATCTTTTGTTTGAAGCTATTAGGTAACTTTTTCTTTGGACTTTAAATTTTGTGAAAAGTCCATGATGTTACAAGTCACTATTCAATTATATTTTCATGATAAATCTGGGTTTACATCTGCCATATTTTCTTAAAGTGAGATCTATCTACGACTACTCATTTACAAGAAAGTGTTCTATAGGTTTAGATTTGTTCTAGACAATAAACACTTGTTCCTACTAACAGTTAGCTATTTATGGAACAATTCAGTTAACTTGGAAATTTGTACCACTAAAAGATTCTTGCCATGTTTCTATATTGATTGGATTAATGTTTCAATTTTAACCATTTTACGGTAACTTATGAGAAAAATCTTTAAGAGAAAATACTTTGCAAAATATATTTTGAGGTGGAGAAACTGTAGAGAGGGTGAGAAACAGGATAATTGGTGGTTCAAAATCCCAGAGGACAGAGGAAGGAATGGGATCTCAGTGCACAAATGGAGGAGCAGCCTTAGACTGGAGGCAGCTCACTCAATTGTTATTGTCATAATTCTCCCCATTTCAAGTAGAGGTATTTAAACAAAAATTAACAGCTACCAGAGAATTCAAGTACAGGTAGAACTATACCTTTTGCCTAATATTAGATGTCATTATCCTATCTGACAAGGAATCCTGGTGGCCCAGACAGTTAAGTACTTGGCTGCCAACCGAAGGTTTGGTGATTTGAACCCACCCAGACGCTCCACGAGAGAGAGACTTGGTGATCTGTTTCCATAAAGCTTACACACAAGAAAACCGTATGGGGCAGTTCTACTCTGTTACGTGGGTTGCTATGAGTCAAAATTGACTTGATGGCACCTAACAACAACATCCTACCTGACCTTCACCACTAATGGTTTCCATAGTGATTTTCAGACCTTTCACCTTGGAGAACGAAACAACTTTTGAAACTAGTTCTAGATTCTAGGCTCTTCTCATACTGGTACTATTTATTTTTTTTATTGTGCTTTAGGTGAAAGTTTACAGAGCAAATTAGTTTCTTATTAAACAATACACAAATTGTTTTGTGACATTGATTGCCAAACCTGCAACGTGTTAACACTCTCCCCTTCTCGACCTTGGGTTCCCCATTTCCATTCGTCCAGCTTTCCTGTCCCCTCCTGCCTTCTCATCCTTGCCCCAGGCTGGTGTGCCTATTTAGTCTTGTATACATGGTTGAACTACGTGTGTTATTGTTTGTTTTATAGGCCTGTCTAATCATTGGCTAAAGGGTGAACCTCAGGGGTGACTTCAGTACTGAGTTAAAAGGGTGTCCAGGGGTCATACTTTTGGGGTTTCTCCAGTCTCTGCCACACCAGTAAGTCTGGTCAGTCTGGTCTTTTTTTTTTTTTTGTGAGTTTGAATTTTGTTCTACATTTCTCTCCAGCTCTGTCCAGGACTCTATTGTGATCCTTGTCAGAGCAGTCAATGGTGGTAGACAGGCACCATCTAGTTGTGCTGGGCTCAGTCTGGTGGAGGCTGTTGTAGTTGTGGTTCATTAGTCCTTTGGACTAATCTTTCCCTTGTGTCTATGGTTTTCTTCATTCTTCTTTGCTCCAGATGGGGTGAGACCAGTAGACATATCCTAGATGGCCACTCACAGGCTTTTAAGATTCCAGACAATACTCACCAAAGTAGGATGTAGAACATTTTCTTTATAAACTGTGTTATGTCAATTGAGCTAAGTATCTCCCGAGACCATGGTCCTGAGGCCTCAGCCCAGTAACTTGCTCCCTCAGGGAGTTTGGATGTGTCTATGAAGCTTCTATGACTTTGCCTTGGTCAAGTTGTGCTGACTTCCCAGTACTGTGTACTATCTTACCCTCCACCAAAGTTACCATTTATCTATTGTCTACTCAGTGTTTTTCCCTCTCCACCCTTCCCGTCCTTCGTAACTATCAAATATTGTTTCTTTCTGTGTCTAAAACTTTTTATGAGTTTTTATAATAGTGGTCTCATACAGTATTTGTCTTTTTGTGATTAGTATTTGTCCTTTTGTGATTGACTTATTTCACTCAGCATAATGCCTTACAGATTCATTCATGTTGTGAGATGCTTCACAGATTCATCATTGTTCTTTATCTTTGCATAGTATTCCATTGTGTGTATGTACTATAGTTTGTTTATCCATTCATCTGTTGATGGGCACTTAGGTTGTTTCCATCTTCTTGCTATTGTGAGTAATGCAGCTATGAACGTGGGTGT
This sequence comes from Trichechus manatus latirostris, assembly GCF_000243295.1. Classification (NCBI taxonomy): domain Eukaryota; kingdom Metazoa; phylum Chordata; class Mammalia; order Sirenia; family Trichechidae; genus Trichechus; species Trichechus manatus. Next base: position 2,024,350 of record NW_004444175.1, read on the forward strand.
GCATATGTCTATGTGTGTGATGGCTCTTAATTCTCTAGGATATATTCCTAGGAGTGGGATAGCTGGATCTTATGGTATTTCTATTTTTAGCTTTTTAAGGAAGCACCATATTGTTTTCCAAAATGGTTGTACCATTTTGCATTCCACCAGCAGTGCATAAGAGTTCCAGTCTCCCTGCAGTCTCTCCAACATTTGTTATTTTCTGTTTTTTTTTTTTTTTAATTAGTACCAGTAATGCCGAGGTGAGGTAGTATCTCATTGTACTTTTGATTGGCATTTCTCTAATGGCTAGTGAAAATGAGCTTTTCCTCATGTGTCTGTCAGCTACCTAAATGTCTTCTTTGGTGAAGTGCCTGTTGATATCCTTTACCCATTTTTTAAGCAGATTATTTTTGTCTTTTTGTTGTAGAGGTGTTGGATTTTCCTACAGATTTTACAGATTAGACCTTTGTCGGATTTGTCATAGCCAAATTTTTTTTCCTAGTCTGTAGGTTCTCTTTTCACTCTTTTGGTGATGTCTTTTGATGAGCATAAGTGTTTAATTTTTAGAAGGTCCCAGTTATCTAGCTTATCTTCTGGTGTTTGTGTATTGTTAGTTATGGTTTGTATCCTATTTATGCCTTATATTAGGGCCCCTAGTGTTGACCCTATTTTTTCTTCCATGATCTTTATAGTTTTTGGTTTTATATTTAGGTCTTTGATCCATTTTGAATTAGTTTTTGTGTATGGTGTGAGGTATGGGTCCTGTGACATTTTTTTACAGATGGACATCCAATTTTGCCAGCACTATTTGTTAAAAAGACTGTCTTTTCCTGATAAAAAGGAATATGGACCTTTGTTGAAGATCAGGTGACCCCAGGTGGATGGATTTACAACTGGGTTCTTGATTCTGTTCCATTGGTCAGTGTGTCTGTTGTTGTACCAGCACCAGGCTGTTTTGACTACTGTAGCTGTATAGTAGGTTTTGAGGTCAGGTAGTGTAAGGCCTTCTACTTTGTTCTTCTTCAGTAATGCTTTACTTATCCGGGGTCTCTTTCCTTTCCATATAAAGTTAACAATTAGTTTTTCCATCTTGTTAAAGAATGCTGTTGGTATTTGGATTGGGATTGCATTGTACTTGTAGATTGCTTTGGGAAGTGTCTTAGGCTGGTTTCTCTACAGAAGCAAAACCAGTAAAGCGTACAAATATATATATAGAGAGATTTATATCAAGGAAACAGCTCATGGAATTGTAGAGGCTAGAAACTCCCAAGTCCGTGGATTAAGATAGAGGCTTCTCTCGATTCATGCAGCCGCAGGGGCTGGTGAACCCAAGATCGGCAGGTTGGAAAGCAGGACTCTGCTCACAGGCTGTGAAGATGGATGGATCCCAGGATTGGGCAGATAAGCTGATAGCTCAAGTCCCAAGAACTGGAGGTCAGACGAACAGGAGGCAGTCGCAGAATCCACAGTGAGCAAAAACCCAGAACGTCTGCTTATATTCAAATTCAGGCCACACCTGCTGGGAAAACTGTCTTTCCACTGATTGGCCACTCACAGCAGATTCAATCATGGGAGTGATCACATATAAACACTGAGAATCATGGCCCAGCCTAAGGTGACACACAATCCTAACCATCACAGTCCACCCCTTGTCAACTTGGCACATGTACACATCTCCTTAAACCATACATAATCTCTGAATAAAGATGATTAGAAAGTCATACTGGCGCCTAACAATATACAACTAACATGCATACAATCAAAAATGCACTAGCCCCATTTATATCTTCTATTTTATAAGTGAAGGAAACAAAAATATTTGATGCACACATACAAAGCAGAAATACCGATAACAGTTACAGTCCCTGTTTCTGCAACTGGTCGCATGGCCGTAACAAGTATTTAGAACCACCTTCTTCCACCACCCATTCTGTATTCCCTTTGCTCTTGGCAAGCACCTTGGCTGGTTGTGGTTCTTTGCCTGATAGGGTGACCCAAACCTTCATTCCAGAAGGGTCTGGGTCGTTAGTAGTCATGTCAGAATTGGGTTGCTGTAGTTTTCCATTGACTTTAATCATAGGCGATGGTAGTACTAAGAGATGCCCTAAGGAATCTCCTGCATTCCAGGCATACTCTTCTTTACCTCCATTATGTAATATCAATCTGATTTCCTCTTGGTAATCAGGATCAATCACACCAGCCAGTATGGTAACTCCCTTCTTTGCCTGTTGATGCAGAGGCATAAGGAGCCAAACTGGCCAGCTGGCATTCTTAGCTTCTGGTTCAATGGAATCAGTGATATGTCTCCAGGTGGGAGCATCCCTCCCTTTGGAACTAAGACCTCTAGACCTGCAGAGCACAAGGCCATAGGGACAGGAAGCAAAAATCTTGCAAGTGGGTCACTAGGGGTAATAGTGAGTGCCACTCCCATTTCCACCCCTTGATTACTGGACCCATGAGTCCTGGCTATAGGAGAAACAGCACCATATATTGGATGCTGGTTTAGAGCATATACAGCCTCCTGGAGAACCTCAACCCTGCAAGGTATTGCCACCTAGCTGGCACCATAATTGTGTCTTTAGAAGGCCATTCCATCGTTCTATCAAGCCAGCTGCTTCAGGATGATGGAGAACATGGTAAGACCAGTGAATTCCATGAGCATGGGCCCACTGCCGCACTTCATTTGCTGTGATCTGAGTCCCTTGATCCGAGGCAATGCTGTGTGGGATACCAGGACGGTGGATAAGGCATTCTTTAAGTCCTTGGATGGTAGTTTTGGCAGAAGCATTGCATGCAGGGAAGGCAAATCCATATCCAGAGTAAGTGTTTATTCCAGTAAGGACAAAATGCTGCCCTTTCCATGATGGAAGTGGTCCAGTGTAATCAACTTGCCACCAGGTTGCTGGCTGATCATCTCAAGGGATGGTGCCATACTGAGGACTCAGGGTTGGTCTCTGCTGCTGGCAGAATGGGCACTCAGTAGTGGCTGTAGCCAAGTTAGCCTCGGTGAGTGGAAGTCGATGTTGCTGGGGCCATGCATAATCTCCATCCCTGCCACCATGACCACTTTGTTCATGAGTCCCTTGAGCAATGACAGAAGTAGCTGGGGAAAGAGGATGACTGGTTTCCACAGAATGCGTCATCCTATCCACTTGATTGTTAAAATCATCCTCTGCTGAGGTCGCCCTTTGGTGAGCATTTACATGAGACACAAATATCTTCACTTCTTTGGCCCATTCAGAGAGGTATATCCACATACCTCTTCCCCATAAATCCTTGTCTCCAATTTTCCAATCAAGTTCCTTCCAAGTCCCTGACCATCCAGCCAAACCATTGGCCACAGCCCATGAATCAGTATATAATCGTACATCTGGCCATTTCTCCTTCCAAGCAAAGTGAAAAACCAGGTGCACTGCTCGAAATTCTGCCCATTGAGAGGATTTCCCTTCACCACTGTCCTTTATGGAGGTCCCAGAAAGGGGCTGTAGTGCTGCTGCTGTCCACTTTCGAGTGGCGTCTGCATATTGCACAGAACCATCTGTAAACCAGGCACGAGTTTTCTCTTCAGTCAACTGATCATAAGGAACTCCCCATAAGGCCATAGATGCAGACTGGGAGAGGGAAGGTAATATGACAGGAGTGGAGACCATGGACATTTGGGCCACTTCCTCATGCAACTTACTTGTACCTTCAGGTCCTCCTTGGGCCTGATCGCGTGTATACCACTTCCATTTAATGATGGAGTGCTGCTGTGCGTGTCCAACTTTATGACTCTGTGGGTCAGACAACACCCAGTTCATGATGGGTAGCTCAGGCCACGTGATGACTTGGTGTCCCATGGTTAAGTGTTCAGTCTCTAGCAATGACCAGTAACAAGCCAAAAGTTGTTTCTCAAAAGGAGAGTAGTTATCTGCAGAGTATGGTAGAGCTTTGCTCCAAAATCCTAAGGGTCTACACTGTGATTCACCAATAGGGGCCTGCCAAAGACTCCAAACAGCATTTCTATCTGCCACTGACACTTCAAGCACCATTGGATCAGCTGAATCATATGGCCCAAGTGGCAGAGCAGGTTGCACAGCAGCCTGAACCTGCTGCAGAACCTTCTCTTGTTCTGGGCCCCATGTAAAACTAGCAGCTTTTTGAGTCACTTGGTAAGTAGGCTGGAGTAGCACACCCAAATGAGGAATATGTTGCCTCCAAAATCCAAAGAGGCCCACTAGGTGTTGTGCCTCCTTTTTAGTTGTGTGAGCAGCCAGATGCAATAAAACTTACCCTTCACTTTAGAAGGACTATCTTGACATGCCCCATACCACTTGATCCCTAGAAATTTCACTGAGGTGGAAGGTGCCTGAATTTTTGTGGGATTAATTTCACACCCTTTATCACACAAATGTTTTACCAGTAAGTCCAGAGTCATTAACACTTCTTTCTTACTGGGTCCAATCAGCATAATGTCATCAGTGTAATGGACCAGTGTGAAATCTTGTGGAAGGGAAAGGTGATCAAGTTCCCTGTGGACTAAATTATGACATAGGGCTAGAGAGTTGATGTAGCTCTGAGGTAGACAAGTGAAGGTGTATTGTTGGCCTTGCCAGCTGAAGGCAAACTGCTTCTGGTGCTCCTCTGAAACAGGTATGGAGAAAAAGGAATTAGCCAGATCAATAGCTGCATACCAGGTATCAGGAGATGTATTAATTTGCTCAAGCAATGAAACTACATCTGGAACAGCAGCTGCAATTGGAGTCACCACCTGGTTAAGTTTTCGATAATCTACTGTCATTCTCCAAGATCCATCTGTTTTTTGCACAGGCCAAATAGGTGAGTTGAATGGGGATGTGGTGGGAATCACCATTCCTACATCCTTCAAGTCCTGATGGTGGCAGTTATCTCAGCAATCCCTCCAGGAATGCAGTATTGCTTTTAGTGTACTATTTTCCTAGGTAGGGGCAGTTCTAATGGTTTCCACTTGGCTTTCATACCATAATAGCCCTTACTCTATTTGTCAAGGATCCAATGTGGGCATTCTGCTGTTGCTGAGTATATCTATTCCAACTATGCATTCTGGAACTGGGGAAATCACTACAGGATGGGTTCGGGGACCCACTGGACCTATTGTGAGACAGACATTAGCAAAGACTCCATTAATTACCTGACCTCCATATGCCCCCACTCTGACTGGTGGGCCACAGTAACGTTCTGGGTCTCCTGGAATTAGTGTCAGTTCAGAGCCAGTATCCAGTAATCCCCGAAAAGTCTGATTATTTCCTTTTCCTGAATGAGCAGTCACTCTTGTAAAAGACCGTACATCCCTCTAGGGAAGGCTGGGAAAAAGATTAACGGTAAAAATTTTTGGCAGTTTATTGGAGTCTTTGCTTTATGAGACCTGGCCTCCCCTTCATTCAAGGGGTTGTGGGTCTTCAAACTTGCTCAAATTTGGGAATTGATTGAGGGACCATGACTCTCTATTCTGGCAATTCGAGTTAGACTGCTGTTCACCTAATCTAGAATTCATCCATTTGTACAGATCAAGTAAATATTTAGTAGATTTCCTATCTATTTCACTCCTACGGACACCATGGCTAAGTAGCCAGCCATCACCATAAGTCCATACAAGTTAGACTATTCTGATTACTGCTTTGACTCTGCTGTCCATTACGGTAACCACGTCCACCTTGTCTTTGTTGATTGAGTGTGGCCACTTGGCCCCTACTACCACGAGGTCCAATCAGCCCCATTGTAGTTAGGTGTCTTAATTCAGTTAGGGCAGTTCCCACTGTCAAATCTGACTTATATAAAATTGCAATCACAGTAGTCTTCAAGGATACTGGAGCTCCCTTCACAAATTTGTTCCTCACAGTTGTGGTAAAAGGTGTGCCCTCTGGGCACTCCATGTGTGGGTCTGTGGGTCTAACTTGATAAATCCACTTTAGGATGCCAATTTCCCTAAGCCTTTGGATATCTTCTTCTACAGTACACCAAGGCAGGTCTGGTACTTCAACTTGATTTAGCGTAGGCCACCTCATAATCCAAACTTCAGCAACCCAACCAAACTTCTCGAGCTGAAACATTGAATGAAGAATCTGTGCTTAGTGAACCCATATCAATAAACTCAGACTTATCCATCTTTATGTTCCTTGTACCATTATCCCATACCGTTAATAACCATTCCAACACATATTCCCCAGGTTTCTGTTTGTACATATTAGAAAAGTCAAGTAGTTCTTTTGGAGTGTAGCATACCTCCTCCTGGGTCGCACTTTGTACTTCACCTTTTGGGGCTCGCTGGGATTTAAGCTTAGTTATAGGTCTAGAAGCCAGAATTGGTAGTGTGGAATTGTTTTGAGAACAGTCAGCATTGTCTTGTAAAGCATCTGCCTCAGGCGATGCCCCAGGCAATGACTCAGGCAAGGGCTCTTTAGAGGCAGCTGGGCTAGGGCTAATCTCATTAAATGGTAGTGGAGGGGCTAATGGTTTTTCTGGGATGGCTGGTTTAGCAGACAAACATGAAGTAATCTCTTCAGATGGGAGTGGTTCTGCTGGCAGGAGTGATTCAACAGAATTTAGGGGGTCAATGTCCCCAGCCTCCTGATTATCTGCCCATATGTCCCCATCCCGAGTTTCAGGATCCCGGATCCCGTTTCTTCCCAATTAATGCCCTTACTTTAACTTCAGACACCTCTCGAGGTTGACAATTAAGCTGGCATTATAATTCAGCCAGTCTTACAATAAAGCTCTGGGTTTGCTCTTCAGCAATTTCAGCTCTGTTACTACAAGAAATAAGGCTTTCTTTCAAAGCACAAGTGGAAGCCTTGAGGTCATTTATGTGGCACTTGAGCTTTGACTCTGAAGCCCTGAGCGCATCTCTTTCACCAGTTTGTCTAGTGAAAGTAGGACAAACCAACCAGCTTCCTTATACTTCTTGTTCTGACAGAGCCATAGAAAGATATCACACATGTGTTCACCCCGAGCCTCGCCTTTCTCCAATACCTGATCTACTGGTGGTGATATTTTGCATATTTGTATCGCCACCTCACACCATAGACTAGCAGTGCCCTGTTTACTGGCTGGAAGCAGAGTCATCAACATCTTTAAGATTAACCAGACTTGAGAACCAATTTAGAAAACTCGTCCTTACAGTTTTGTCTCTCTAAAACCACTCTCGGTACCAAATGTCTTAGGATGGGTTCTCTAGAAGAGCAAAACCAGTAAAGCATATAAATATATATAGAGAGAGATTTATATCAAGGAAACAGCTCACATGATTGTAGAGGCTAGAACGTCCCAAGTCTGTAGATTAGAACAGAGGCTTATCTTGATTTACGTAGCCACAGGGTCTGCCAAACCCAAGATCGGAAGGTTGGAAAGCAGGACTCCACTCACAGGCTGTGAAGATCGATGAATCCTAGGATTGGCGCATAAGTTGATAGCTTAAGTCCCAAGAACTAGAGGTCAGACAAACAGAGGCAGTCGCAGAACCCAGAGCAAGCAAAAAGCCAGAACGTCTGCTTATATTCAGATGCAGGCCACACCCCCAGGGAAACTCCCTTTCCACTGATTGGCTACTCACAGCATATTCAGTCATGGGAGTGATCACATATAAACGCTGAGAATCATGGCCCAGCCAAGTTGACACACAATCTTAGCTATCACAAGTAGAATTGAAATTTTGACAATGTTGAGTCTACCTATCCATAAGCATGTTATGTTTTTCTATTTATGTAGGTCCCTTTTGGTTTCTTACGTTAGCGTTTTGTAGTTTTCTTCGTTAGGTCTTTTATGTCCCTGGTTAGATTTATTCCTAAGTATTTTATTTTTTTAGAGGCTATTTTAAATAGTATTGCTTTCCTGATTTCCATTTTGTAGTTCTCTTTATTGGTGTATAGGAATCCAACTGATTTTCATATATTTATCTTGTATCGTGCTACTCTGCTGAATCTTTCCTTTAGTGCCAGTAGTTTTCTTGTAGTGTTTTTTGGGTTCTCTATGTATAGTATCATATCATCCATGAATAGGGATAGTTTTACTTCTTCCTTACCAACTTGGATGCCTTTATTTCTTTTTCTTGCCTTATTGCTCTAGATAGGACTTCCAGCATAATGTTAAATAGGAGTGGTGATAAAGGGAATACTTGTCTTGTTGCTATTCTCAGGGGGAATGTTTTCAGCCTGTCTCCATTGACAGTGATGTTGGTTGTTGGTTTTGTATAGATGTCCTTTATTATGTTGAGGAATTTACCTTCTATTCCTATTTTATTGAGAGTTTTTATTAGGAATGGGTGTTAGAATTTGTCCAATGTCTTTTCTGCTTCGATTGAGATGATTATGTGATTCTTTTCTTCTGTTTTATTTATGTGGTGGATCACGTTGATTGATTTTCTAATGCTGAACCATCCTGCATATTTGGTATGAATACCACTTAGTTAGGGTGTATTATTATTATTATTTTTATATGATGTTGAATTCTACTGACTAGAATTTTGTTGAGAATTTTTGCATTTGTGTTCATGAGAGATATTGATCTGCAGTTTTCTTTTTTTTTGTGGTGTCTTTGCCTGGTTTTGGTATCAGGGTTATGCTGGCTTCATAGAATGAATTCGGAAGTATCCCTTCCTTTTTTATGTTCTGAAATAGTTTGTGTAGTGCTGGTGTGTGCTCTTCTCTGAATGTTTGGTAGAATTCTCCAGTGAAGCCATCTGGGCCAGGGCTTTTTTTGTTGGGAATTTTTCTTTTTTTAAATTACCCTTTCAATCTCTTTTCTTTTTATGGGTCTGTTCAGATTGTCTACCTCAGTTTGTGTTAGCTTAGGTAGGTAGTGTGTTTTTAGAAATTTGTACATTTCCTGTAGGTTTTCAAATTTGTTGGAGTGCAGCTTTTCATAGTACTCTGTTATGATCCTTTTTATTTCACTTGGGTCTATTGTAATGCACCCCATTTCATTTCTTATTATTTGCTTCCTCTCTCTCCTGTTTTTCTTTTGTCAATTTGGCCAGTGGTTTGTTGGTTTTGTTGATACTTTCAAAGTACTAACTTTTGGTTTGGTTGATTCTTTCTATTGTTTTTCTGTTCTCTATTTCATTTATTTCTGTTCTGATCTTTTTTATTTCCTTTCTTCTGGTGGCTGTGGGCTTCTTTTGCTGTTCTCTTTCTATTTGTTTGAATTGTAAAGCTAACATTTTGATTTCATTCCTTTCTTCTTTTTTGATCTGCGCATTTATTGCTATAAATTGACCTCTGAGCACTGCCTTTGCTGTGTCCCAAAGGTTTTGGTAGGATGTGTTTTCATTCTCATTTGATTCTAGGAATTTTTTATTCCATCTTTGATTTCTTCTATTACCCTGTGGTTTTAAGCAAGGTGCTCTTCAGTTTCCATATTTTTAATTTTTTTCCTTGCTCTTCCTATTATTAATTTCTAAGTGTATGGCATTGTGAACAGAGAAGATGCTTTGTATTGTCTCAGTGTTTTGGATTTTGTTGAGGGTTTCTTTGTGGCCTAATACATGGTCTGTTCTGGAAAATGTTCCACGTGCATTGAAAAAGAATGTATACTTTGCAGCTGTTAGGTGGAGTGTTCTATAAATGTCTATGTGGTCAAGTTGGTTGATTGTGGCCTTTTGATGTTCTGTGTCTTTGTTGAGTTTCTAGATGTTTTGTCCTTTACCAAGTGTGGTGTGTTGAAGTCTTCTACTCTTATTGTGAACTATCAATTTCTCTTTTCGGTGCTGTTAGAGTTTGTTTTATGTATTTTGGAGGCCTGTCATTGGGTGTGTAGATACTTCTTTTGGTTTTGTCATCATGGTGGATTATCCCTTTAAATCATTGTATAATATCCTTCTTTGTCTCTTATGGTGGATTTTGTCTTAAAGTGTACTTTATCTGATATTAGTATTGCCACTCCTGCTCTTTTCTGGTTGCTGTTTGCTTGATATATTTTTTCCATCCTTTGATTTTTAATAGATTTATGTCTTTGTTTCTAAGGTGTGTCTCTTGTAGGCAGCATATTGATGGGTTACGTTTTTTTTAATCCATTCTGTCACTGTCTCTTTATGGGTGCCTTTAAACCATTTATGTTCACTGTGATTATCGATAGGTATTAGTTTATTGTTATCATTTTGTAATGGTTTTCTTGTGCTTCTGATGTTTTCTTTGTTCCTCTTATTTGTGGTTACCTTGAAATTTACCCCTATCTTCCTAAGTTTGTACCAGTCTTTTATTACTTGAGATAGCCTTGACTTCCTCTCCACTTGAAATTTCTATACCTACACCATGTATTCTCCCTTTTATAGTTCTGACGTTGTTATCATTTACAGACTGACCTCTCTGGTTCCCTGTTGTAAATCTTTTAGTTTTGTTTTATCCTTGAGAGTTCATTACCTAGGCCGGTATCTGGCTGATGCTGTCCTGTGTTTTAAATTCATGTTGTTGTCAGTTCTCTAACCAAAGGACTAGAGAAACAATGGAAGTTTAATAATTCTTGTAAGTTTGGTTTGGTTTTTACATATTCCTTTAATTTCTGTTTATCTGGAAATGACCTAATTTTGCCATCATATTTGAGCAAGAGTTTTGCAGGATATATTATTCTTGGTTGGCAATTTTTTTCTTTCAAGATTTTATATATGTCATCCCATTGCCTTCTTGCCTGCATGGTTTCTGCCGAGAAATCAGAGATTAGTCTTATTGTTTCACCTTTGTATGTGATTTTTCATTTTTCTAAAGCTGCTCTCAGAATTCTTTCTTTGTCTTGGTTTTGGTGAGTGTGATTATGATAGGTGTTGGTGACTTTCTTTTGGGGATCTATCATATTTGGGGTTTGTTGAGCTTCTTGGATGGTCAGCTTTTCATCTTTCTTGATATTAGGGAAGTTTTCTGTCAGCAAACCTTCAGTGATCCTCTCTGTGTTTTCCATTTTCTCCCCCTGTTATGGAACTCTGATCACAAGCAAATTTTTGCCCTTGATTGTAACCCACGTAGTTCTTAGGTTTTCATCATTCTTTTTTCTGTTTTTCCCTCAAACAAAGTGACATCCAAGGATTTGTCTTCAATTTTGCTGACACTGTCTTCCATTGTTTCAAAGTTGCTCCAAAAACCTTCTATTGCATTGTCCATTTCTGAAATTTTGTTGTTTATCTTTTGGATTTCTAATTGCTGTTTTTGTATGATTTATAATTATTTATTTATTTTGATATTTGGTTCTTGTATTGTTTTCCTGAATTCTCCCATTGTTCTGTCTGTGTTTTCCCTGCTTTTATCTATTTTTTCCTTAGTTTTCCTTCATCTGTTGCCTAATCTGTTGGAGAGTCCTGAATATTAGAGTTTTGAATTCCCTATCAGATAATTCCAGTGACTTTTCTTCTGTGGAAGGTCATCTTGTGTTTTATTTTGGTTGCTTACTGGAGCCATCTTGGCCTGTTTTTTTTTAAAATATGTTTTGCTATGGTCTATTGTCTCCGAGACATTCAAGAATTATTTTCTTAATTTATTGTATTGTAGGCTTCTTTATTTCATCTTGCTTTTTTGTTTTATTTGGTTATGTCTGAGTGGGTGGGCTGGGCGTGTTTTGATGCTTGCTTGTCTGTGGGCACGATATCTTTCACCACCTTGTCAATGTGGACAGGGCCAGTCATTCAGGTATGCTGCAGCAGGGCAGGTCCACCATAGAGGAGAGGGGAAGGGATGTGTCATTTGTGGCATGGACTGCAGCTGGCGAGGTGAGGTCTGTGGGTCAGGAGGTCTGTGCCATTCCCACTCAGAGGTGTGGTGCTCATTGCCCTGGGGCCAGGAGTGGTGCAGGGAGGAGTCTGGGGGTACATGCTGGTCCTGCATGGAGTTTAGGTGCTTGGTGAGGTGAGGCTGCGGGGCAACGCAAGGCCAGTGTCTTAGTTATCTAGTGCTGCTACAACAGAAATACCACAAGTGGATGGTTTTAATGAAGAGAAGTTTATTTCCTCACAGTCAAAGTAGGCTAAAAGTCCAAATTCAGGGTGTCAGCTCCAAGGGAGGTCTTTTTCTCTCTGTTGGCCTTCTCGTCAGTGTTCCCCTGGACTAGGAGCTTCTTGGCACAGGACCCCTGTCCAAAGGATGAGCTCTGCTCCCAGCACTGCTTTCTTGATGGTATGAGGTCCCCCTGTCTCACTGCTAAGTTCTGTCTTTTATATCTCAAGAGACTGCCTCAGGACACAATCCAGTCCTGTAGATCAGGTTCTGCCTTACTAATTAACACAACTGCCAGCCATCCTCCCTCATTAACATCATAGAGGCAGGTTTACAACATACAGGAAAATCACACAGTACCAGGAGTCTTGGCCTAGCCAAATTGATACACACATTTTTTGGGGGACATAATACAAACCATGACATTCCACCCTTTGGCCCCCAAAAAATCACATCCTTGCAACATGGAAAACATATTCACCACATCATATCATAGCAATAGTCTTAACTCCAAGTCCAAAATCCAAAAATTCCTCTCCATCTGTGAAATCTAGAATACAAGTTATCTGCTTCCAAAGGTACAATGGCAGAACAGGCACAAGCTATACATTTCCATTACAAATGCGAGAAACTAGAGGAAAAGAAGTGATAACAGGCACCAAGCAAGTCAGCAGAACACATTACATTAGCCCTCAACGCTTTGAAAATGATCTTCTGTTCTTTGAGACAATTTACACAATAGCCCTGCCCTCCAGACTCTAGGTATTGGGCACATTCTCTGGATTTTGAGTGGAGGCCCCTCGGCCCTGGGCTTCAGCTCCACCTTCCAGGCCTGCTGGGACAGCAACTCTGCTCCCTTGGCTTTAGGCCCACCATTCTCCTAGTTCATCGGAGTGACAACTCCACCCTTAGAAACACCAGAGGCCATGGCTCCATGCTTTGAAACCCCTGAGGTCACGGCCATACCTTTTGAGACCGAGACATCTCAGCTTCTTGTGTCCCTTGTCTCTTCAGCTTCTGCTTCCTGTGGCCTCTGGGCCCTCGGGCCTCACACCCGTATCTGCCCTGCTGGGGCAAGTGTTCCAAAGCTCAGTAGCTCCACCAGTAAGTGCCTGGAGGCACCTCACTCCCCAGGAAGCCTGTGCACAGGCACTCAACTCCCTTACTCTGTGGGTCGGCAAGCCTAGCTCCACTGATAAGTGCCCAGAGGCACCCCACTCTGCCAGGAAGCCTCCTGCTCACAGGCATTCAGCTCTCTCGCTAGGTGGGTCGGCTCCAGCGCCGTCTTTCACCAGTCTCCTGGTTCTGCTCCTGTTGGTTCTCTGCTGCTGCTGCTTCTCTGCTGCTGTAGGTTCTCTGCTGCTGCTGGTCCTCTGTCACTGCCGCACGTCTATCCATTCAGTTTTAAAACCGCTTCCACATTTTAGGTATCTGTTAGAGCAGCACCCCACTCTCTCGGTACCAAATTCTGTCTTAGTCATCTAGTGCTGCCATAACAGAAATAACACTAGTGGATGGTTTTAACAAACAGAAGTTTATTTCCTCACAATCAAAGTAGGCTAAAAGTCCAGATTCAGGGTGTCAGCTCCAGGGGAAGGCTTTGTCTCTCTGTTGGCCTTCTCATCAGTGTTCCCCCGGACTAGGAGCTTCTCCACACAGGGACCCCGGTCCAAAGGACGCGCTGTGCTCCTGGCACTGCTTTCTTGATGGTATGAGGTCCCCCTGTCTCACTGCTCACTTCGTCTTTTTGTCTTGAGATAGTTCTGTTATGGCAGCACTAGATGACCAAGACAGCTAGGTTTACAGGTTCGCACCGGTGCTGCTCAGGAGCACGGTGCTTGGTGGGGCAGGGCTGGGGTGTTGCGTGGTGGGAGGATCTGGGCATCTGCACTAGAGCCTCTCAGAGGTCTGGTGCTCGGTGGCACAGCACAGGGCCCAAGGGCCTGTAGGTTCGTGCAAGTGCTGCTTGGTGGCATGGTGCTGGGCATGTGGTGCAGAGAGACAGGAAGGAAGGGAGAGGATGTGTGTGTGGAGCAGGTGCTCTGTCTCCTGTTGGGAGCTCTGTGAGGTTGCCTTCTTGTACTCCCTGTCCTGGGTCATTGATGGCTGTGTTCAAAGATGGTGAATTCATGCCACATTAGCTGGCAGGGGACCTTCCCTCCATAGCTCTCCTCATTCTCTGTTCTCTGTCAGCTTCTTCCTCTGTTCGGTGCTTGACCTTGTTCTTTATCCCTTCATTTGATGCTTAAGGTTCCAGAATAGACGTTTGTTCTGTTTTACTTAGTTTTTTTGGTATTTGCTGCAAAGAGACGGCATGGTGCTTCTCTCTATAGTGCCATGTTATCTCCGCTGGTACTATTTTTTAATGCATCATGTCTTAACTCTGATACCCATTGCCATGGAGTTGATTCTAACTCATAGTTATTCTCTAGGACAGAGTAGAACTGCCCCACAGGATTTCCAAAGCTGTAATCTTTTAGGGAAACAGACTGCCAGATCTTTGTCCTGTGGAGCAGCTGGTGGGTTTGAACTGCTGATATTTTGGTTAGCAGCCCAGCACTTAACCACTGTGCCACCAGAGCTTTTATGTCTTAATTAGTTTCCCCTAATTCTAAAGCTCCTTGAGGGCAAATGATGTATTACGTTTTCTTGAATCTTATCTCACCCTACCAAATAAGCATCCATATATATTGAATGCCTGTATCCTGGATCATACTTTCCTATAAAGGTGAGCTCCTGGGTCGATGCACTGCTGACTTGAAGTTTGAGAGAGTTATTTCTAGTACCTTGTCACAGGGTTCTGTACTTGACTTAGTCCTTTTAAGAATTTTATCAAAGCTTTGGATTAGGACTGAGAACACACGCCTGACAAAATTGCAGTTGACGCAAAACTGGAAAAGTGTTGGCTGTCAAAAAGATTTCTGTCGTCTGGAAAACCTGAATTAAATGGAAGAAATTTCACATATATAAAGCATTGCATTTATTTAAAAATAATTATAAAAGATCAGAAGGAAAGGTATTTTAACAGCAATTTACGTGAAAAAAAGTGCAGGCAAATTAGTGACCTGAAAGCTAAATGGGAACAACAGCGTTAAAGTGGCCACCATCATACACTACATTGCTCACAGGTCATTTAGATTTGGTTACATTAATAAATAGATTGTGACTAGAGAAGTGGATTAGGATCCATTGAACTGACCAATCTCTCATTTGTCTCCTACTGTTTTTGCTTTCCTCCATGGTCCATCATCTGCTTGCATATACTCTCAAGTATTGCTTTAAGTCAGATGGTTAAGAAAGAACCATTTCAGCAGGATTGTCCAAGGATTCCTGGTACATCTTTAAAAATCCCCCTCCCCTTTTTATTGCGCTTTAAGTGAAAGTTTACAATTCAAGTTAGTTTCTTATACAAAAATTTATACACACATTGTTATGTGACCCTAGTTGCTCTCCCTATACTGTGACAGCACACTCCTCCTTTCCACCCCAGATTTCCATGTCCATTCAACCAGCTCCTGACACTCTGCCTTCTCATCTCACCTCCAGACAGGAGCTGCCCATTTAGTCTCATGTATCTACTTGAGCTAAGAAGCAACTCTTCACTAGTATTTTATGTCCCCCAGCCCAGGCCAATCTTTGAAGAATTGGCCTCAGAAATGGTTTTATTTTTGGGCTAAAAAATCCCTTTTCAGCCTGTGAGCAGCTGTCTAAGATACTCCACTGGTCTCATCCCTTCAGGAGCAAGGGAGAATGAAGAGAACAGGATACAAGGTAAAGATTTGTCCAAAGGACTGATGGACCACAGCTACCAGGGCCTCCACCAGACTGAGTCCAGTACAGCTAGATGGTGCCTGGCTACCACCACTGACCGCTCTGACTGGCATCACAGCAGAGGGTTCTGGAAAGAGCTGGAGAAGGATGTAGAACAAAATTTTAACACACAAAAAAAGACCAGATTTACTGGCTTGACAGAGACTGGAGAAATCCTGAGAGTACGGCCCCCGGACATCCTTTTAGCTCAGTGGTGAAATCACTTCCGAGGTTCACCGTTCAGGCGGGGATTGGACAGCCCCATAAAACAAAATGGGACTAATGAGGCACAGCAGTCCAGGGACAGGGAATGGAAGGCAGGGGGGGACAGGAAAGCTGGTGATAGGGAACCCAAGGTTGAGTAAGGACAGTGTTGACATGTGGTTGAGTTGTTGACCATTGTCATAGGGCAATATGTGTACTAACTGTTTAATGAGAAACTATTTTGTTCTGTAAACGTTCATCTAAAGTAAAAAAAAGAAGAATTATCTATGTGAGATCAAATTGACAACAGCAACTCAAAAGGTTTGATGGAAAGCCTAGGGGACAGTGAGTTGAAGACAATGATGATGGAATAATTTGGAAAAGGATAGTGAGAATAGGAGCACAATTGGAAGAATGTAATTGATGTCACTGAATTGTACATGTAGAAATGTTTGAAATGGTGTATCTTTGGCTATGTATATTTTCACTAAAAAAAATGGTCCTCCAAGATTGAGAAGGGAGTGTTGGCATGTCGTGGGGTTGTTAACCAATGTTATACAACAATATGTGTACTGACTGTTTAATGAGAAACTATTTGTTCTGTAAACCTTCACCTAAACTACAATAAAAAAAATTGAAAAAAAAAATCCCTTTTCTTGACCCAACTTTCATCTCTACAATACTTGTGGCAAGTAGGGGACAGAACACGCACACCACCTTAAGGATTTTGGCCTTTACCCTAAATGCAATGATATGAAGCTATTAAATGGTTTAAGTTGGGGACTGACATGATGAGATATTATTTTGAAAAATTCATCCTGGTTGCTCTGTGAAGAAGAGATTGCCAAGGATGAGTCTTAGTTTGTTGTGGTTGCTTCTATGAATGGAGTGAGTCTTAAAGAACATCAATATTTAAATTGGCAGGATAGAGGAAAAATACACCTGCAAAGGAGGGAGAGAAGTGTCCAGAAAAAATGAAAGGAATTGAATCATAGAAGCCAAGGGAAGCTAGTGTTTTTGTTAGGAAGTCAAGTGGGATGAAAACTAAAATATATTCTTTGAATTTAGGCACAGGAAGGATCATTGGTGAGAGCTGATTATGTGGAGTAGTAGTGGTGGTGGCGAAATAAATTGGGAAGACGAAGAGTGGGCAAGAGGGGAAGAAATGGAGGCAAAGGGTAGAGTCACCTCTTTAGCAAAGTTTGGCTCAGAAGAGAATTAGGTAGGAGGGAGATGTGGCATTGAGGAAGTTTCCTTCCTTCATTCGTTCATGTATTCATTTTTTCATTCCTACCTACATCTCCCTCCCCCGCCCCTCTTTCTTTCTTCTAATGTCAGAGGCTTGAGTAAGGTTAAAATGATACTGAGAATATTCCAGGTGAGAGGGTGAACATAACAAGAGAGAAAAATGAGTTACCTGCTTGAGAAAAGGGAATACTGTTCACTGCTCTCTGGTATCAGGAGGGTTAAAAGTTAGGGCAGATATAAGCGTTTGTAAGTGAAATAGAAGTTGAAGGCTTCTAGTCAGATGATCTTTGAAAAATTTTTTATGGGAAGTGAGAGGAAACATCATCTGCTGAAAAGGACAGGGCAGGTAGGAGATGGAGGTTTAAGGAGAAGGCAGAATGATTCAATTATTTCTGTAGTAAGAGGAAGAGGGGGTTGACAAGAGTAACCAATGCAAACAGCTCCCAGGCCTGTTGAGGGTTTTGGGTTTTGGTAGGCAGAACTTCTAAAATGGCTTCCCAAAGTTGTTACACCCTAATCCTTGGAACTGTGAACATCACTCCTGTGATTATGTTATGGTATATGGCACAATTCATGTTAATATAGGGAGATTATCTGGGTGGGAAGATCTAATCTCATGAGCCCTTAAGCAGAGAACTTTCTGGGGCTGATGGCAGCAGAAGAAGTGAGAGTTATCTCTGTGAAAAGGATTCAATGTGATGCTGCTGGTCTAAAGATGGAGGGGGCTACTTGAGAAGGAATGTAGGTGGCCTCTAGGAGCAGAGTGGCTCCAGACTGACAACCAGCAAGGAAATTGGAACATGAGTCCTGCAACTGAAAGGAACAAAATTCTGCCAACAATCTGAATGAACTTGGAAGACTGTTTTTCCCCAGAGCCTTCAGATAAGAGCTTAGCTGAACTGACAACTTGATATTGGCCTTGTGAGACCATAAGCAGAGAACCGAGTCAAGCCCCACCAACCCCCCTCCTGGACTAATGCCCTACAGAACTGTAAGCTAATAAATCAGTGTTGTTTTAAGCACCCAACTTTGGGGTAATTTTTTATACAGCAATAGAAAACTAATACAAGGCTAGTTTCAAGGTTGGGGGTGGTAAATTATCTGTGGAACTAGTCAGCCCTATAATGTTTCTCTAGCAGTACTTGGCAGCTCTGATGCAGGCATGGTTTCCAAGACACCACACTCTCCTGGCTTTAGTTCTACTGCCCTGTCTTGTTCCTCTTTCTTCTCCCAAACGTTAAAAGTTGGAGCTCTCCCCACAAGACATATCTATATAATAACTGCCTTCAAATAACTGAAAGACCGTCATGTGAAACAGGTATTGTCTTATTATTCAGTATGGCTTCTGGGCTTAAAACTAGGACAAGTAGACCTTACAAGAAGGCAGATATATACTTATTATATACTGCAAGTTGGGTTCCTTGGGAAGCAGACTCTGAGATGGAGATTTGGGTATAGGAGGTTTATTGGGGAGTGCTCAAAAACTATGGGAGAGTGTTCTGGATCAAATTGTGTCCCCCCAAAATATGTGCTGAAGTTCTAACCCTGTACCTGTAAATATGGCCCTGTTTGGAAATGGGATTTTTTTCTTTTGTTAAGTTAATAAGGTCATACCAGGGTAGAGTGGGTGCTAAACCTAATCACTTCTGAGATATAAAAGGAGCAGAATAGACACAGAGATACGCACGGGGGGAGATACCATATGAACACACACACACATACACACACAGCAGATGCATCTACAAGCTAGGAACTCCAAGGATTGTGGACTACAAGAAGCTGAAAGAGACAAAGAAGGACCTCCCCCTAGAATCATGCCCTAAATTTGGACTTCTAGCTTCCTGAACTATGAGAAAATAAATTTCTGTTGTTCAAAGCCACCCGTCTGTGGTATTTTGTTTGTTTTGTTATGGCAGCACTAGATAACTAGGACAAGGAATGAAAGGAGAAAGGTTGGACAGAAACTGTAATGTAATCTCAAAAAAGGCATCAGCTGATGCACAGGCTCAAACTGGGATAGTCATGCAGCATTGTCCTGAATTAAGGCAAGAGACAGGCTTTTATATCCTCTGACAACCTGCCATTCAGTGAAGGCTGCCCCAGAAAAGAAGCAAGACCGTAGGCAAGGTGATTCTCTTTAGCTGAGGGCAATTCCTGGAGAGGGACTCACCGAGACCCTCAGCTACCAACATTCCCAACAGGGTGGGGAATAAATGCCTCTGTCTTAGTTATCTAGTGCTGCTCTAACAGAAATATTACAAGTGGATGGCTTTAACAAAGAGAAATTTATTCTCTCACAGTCTAGGAGGCTAGAAGTCCGAATTCCAGGTGCCAGCTCGAGGGGAAGACTTTCTCTCTCCGCTGGCTCTGGGAGAAGGTCCTTGTCATCAATCTTCCCCGGTCAAGGAGTTTCTCAGCACAGGGACCCCAGGCCCAAAGGACACGCTGTTCTCCTGGCTCTTGTTTCTTGGTGGTATGAGGTCCCACTAGCTTCTCTCTTATATCTCAAAAGAGATTGACTCAAGATACGACCTAACCTTGTAGATTGAGTTCTTCCTCATTAATATAACTGTCTCTCATCCTGCCTCATTAACATCACGGTGGTAGGATTTATACCACATAGGAAAATCACATCAGATGACAAAATGGTGGACAATCACATAATACTGGGAATCACGGCCTAGACAAGTGGACGCACATTTTGAGGGGACACAATTCAATCCATAGCAACCTCATTCCTAAAAGACAGGAAAGGGGATCAGGCTGTGCATCATAGTATCCGCTACGATATAAGACAAACCTCATTCGTGTTTCAGGGCTCTCTCTGTCATTGGAGAAGTATATCAACAGAGGGTGTAGGACCTCTGGCAAGGACATTGCATGGTGGGCTCTAGCACTAAACAGAAAAATGAAATGAAGTGTGAATGCTTACAGAGTTCCCCCAAACCATTTCCTTCTCTAGAATTTCAGGTTGCTCAGGTGTCCATGCCAACACTGCCTCACCTATGCAGCTTTCAGGCACTGATCATTTGTGTACTCTTTGCCTTAGGAAGAAGACACAACATGAGTTGAAGCATATGGTGGATTCTTAATAATCGACTGCCCTTGACACATCGAAATTAATTTGTTTTTCTAATCCCAGAACAATACATACATAGATCTTCTAGATTTTAAAAATCATAGAAATATATTTTTTTAACTCTCACAAAATAAATAAATAATTTTATTGTGATGAAATATCCATAACAAAACGTTTGCTATTTCAACCATTTTTATGCGTACTATTCAGTGATACTTTTTATATTCCCCATGTTGTATAACTGTCACCACTATCCATTTCCAAAGTTTTTCATCACTGTTAACAGAACTTCAGTATCCCTCAAGCAATGCTTCCCAATTCCCCCCTCCCACCTGCCCCCGGTAGCCACTAATAAACTTTGGTCTCTATGCATTTGCCTATAGAAATATCTTGATCTAGTTTTTACTACCCTGTCTAGAGAGGTTAACTTTCCCAAGTGTTTGCAATTGGCAGAACATTTACACATTTTTATGATCATTTTTTAAAGGAGTAGTCTTTTAGCCTAAAAACCAATTGAAGTTATTATCAACTATCAGGAGAGAGTTTTATTTGTTTGGAAGGTGTTCCTTTCTGAAGAATCTGTGGGTCCGCCATTGCACTAAAAAATGGAACAAAAAATAGACTTTTCTGGCCTTGACCACATAAGACACCAGAATGGTGGGTCGCCCAGCAGGGGCAAGATGGAGTAAGTGGGAGATAAGGGGGAGGCTGAGAAGGAATAAGGACCTCTGGTGCACATCAGTCTATGTAATGTAGACAGTAAAGAAATGTTTTGTATCTTCTGGACTCTAAGTGTGTTCATAATTGGACTTTTCTAAGACTGTGTTCTTTCTGCTATTGATCTGTATCTGTATGCTCTTCTGGACTTTGAGGGGTATTATGGCAAGGTTCTGATGATCTAGCATTTCTGATATTTTCTCATCCATATCATTTATTCAACAAATAATTAATGAGTATTATTAGATGCATACTGCTGTGTGATCATTAAAAAACTTTAAATAAAAAAAAATTTCAAAGCTCCCTATCATCCTATCACTTCAGTCCTGTTCCAATGTCTTCCTAACAAGAGGGGGCATCTTGTTCAGTCCTCAGCCTGCCCCAGGGCCAGGGCTCCTGGTCCTTTCTTTGGCGACTTTCTTTAGAATCCGCTCCCAGCTCTGACTCACCAGCCTTGCCCTGTTTCAGGCTGTTCCCACTGCTGCCCCAGTAGGACTTAGCAGGAGCAACTATGCCTCCATCCTCTGATATCCTATTGAAACACACTTGACATTTCTCAGCCTGAATCCACTTTCAGGCTTCTTTCTGGTAAAAATTTGATAAATGTGTAGACTAACAGATAGATACAATGATAGGTGGATAAAATTTCACCTGCTTGGATTCAAATCCTGTCTGTGTACAAATACTTAGAATAAAATGGGTAGCAAGGGCTCATTCTTCCCCGTGTTCCTATCCCTGGGGCCTGGCATATACCCATCTCCCTCTTCAGGAGCTGGAAATAAGTGTAAAGGCATAGAGGATCATTGGCGACACCCCTAACTTCTTAAGTTGGAAGATATACCTCAGTTTTAGTATACAGGAATATGTTTGGAACATTCTCTTAGATTTTAAGTGCTTGTGTGAATTGCTTTGTGTGGGCTGTCGTACCACCTTTCACTCTACTTTTAAGGGCTTGGCGTGGAAGAAAGTGAGGTTAGCCAGAAGAATATGTAAGAACCTGTGTGGGAGGTGGGAACAGACAGAGAAGTGCTGCAAAGCCTCTGTGCTTATGCTAAGTACCTTTTATTTGGTCCCAGTCCAAATATAATTAATGACATGGTGAAGTCATATAAAAAAGGATGATATATCTACATGACTGTGAATTAAGGAAGTGAGATGAAACCTAAAGGGAAATAAGGCAATGGCTGCACAGAAATTCAGTGTTCTACCTTCAGCAGACTAAATGGAGTTTTAGAATACTTTAGCAGATGTTTTCTATGAGGGAAAGACAGCACAGTTTAAGGTTATCACATCTGGCTCACATATTTATTTTTGGCGGGGGGACATAATTTGTTTTATTATTCAAAACGTCTTTCATGAAACTTCTTATCAATGTTACAATGGAATAAGGATATGAGGACTATGGACAGTTTAGAAGATGTAAATAATAGTCTTAGACATAAAACAAAAAGTCTCTGGGATGAGAATTGTGAAGAGTAGGGGCCTCCAAAAGCAAAGCTACGGTTGAATGGTTTTAACAACTTATAATGATAGAAAGCAGGTATAGGTAGTGACATCTTTGTTCTTGAAGATATTGCTTGTCATTAAGCTGTTTTGGAAATTCTAATGACTATGGAATAAATTGTAGGAATATCTTGGGAACTCTATGAATAGATAAATAAAGAGGCAGATTAATTTCAGTGATGGAAAATACATGGAAAATTAATCCAAATTAGATTTATCTATCTGTATGAATTACAAACCAGGCGAGGGATCTGGGAGTCTATTAAAATATGATCTCAATGTGTATAGTCTAGAAATCAAGATTTTAAACAAAATGTTGATATTGGATACAAAATAAGGGCTATTATCTACTCGAGGTAAAAAACATAGTGCTCTTATGGCAGAATTCCATGCACAGTTTTGGGTGATAATCCAACATAAAATTGTAAGGAAACCAGCAAATGTTTCCAAAGAGGCAATTTAAATGACCCTAAAGACAGGACTGAAAGTCCATAGGAGTTCAGAACTACAGTTTGGAAAGATGGCCAGGGAATGTGATTTATTAATTTTTTCTGGACTTTTTACTTTGAAAAACTGCAAACCTACAGAAAAGCTGGAAGAACAGTACTATGAACACCCATGTGGCTTTCACCTAGAATTTCTCCATGAGCATTTTTCCACATTTGCTCATACTCTTTCTCTCTGTTTTTCCAAATCATTTGAAAGTAAGTTGCAGATATCATAGTGTTTACTTCCTATAGCATGTATTTCTGAAGAAAAAGGACATTTTCTTATATAACCACAATACCATTATCACAATATTACTCACAACTAGTGTTATCTAATAAATGGTTCCATGTTTGCAAATTTCCAAAATTTTCCATAATATTTTTATAACTTTTTAAAAACTGGGAAGCAATCAGCAATCATTCATTGCTTTCAGTTGTTATGTCCCTGCTTTAATCTTCTTTCATCTTGAACATACTATCGGTCTTTAAGAAAAAAATTTTTTTGATCTTTTTTTTGTTTCACTTTTTTTTTAAATTGTACTTTAGATGAAGGTTTACAGAGCAAATTAGTTTATCATTAAACAATTAATACACATATTGTTTTGCGACATTGGTTGCCAACCCTACGACATGTCAACACTCTCCCTTTCTCAACCTTGGGCCACCCCGTTACCAGTTTTCCTGTCCCCCTCCTGCCTTCTTGTCGTTGCCCCGAGCTGGTGTTGTTTTATGGGCCTGTCTAATCTTTGGCTGAAGGGTGAGCCTCAGGAGTGACTTCAGTACTGAGTTAAAAGGGTGTCCAGGGGCCATACTCTTGGGGTTTCTCCAGTTTCTGTCAGACCAGTAAGTCTGTTTTTTTTTTTTTTGGCTTTCTTGACATGGACATTTTTGAAAGTCAAGGCCAGTTGT
Organism: Trichechus manatus latirostris; assembly: GCF_000243295.1. Classification (NCBI taxonomy): domain Eukaryota; kingdom Metazoa; phylum Chordata; class Mammalia; order Sirenia; family Trichechidae; genus Trichechus; species Trichechus manatus. The sequence continues at coordinate 2,048,217 of NW_004444175.1, forward strand.
TTTGTAGAATGTTCCACAATTTAGATGTATGTCATGCTTCCTCATGACTGGATTCAGATTAAACATTTTGTTTTTCATAAGAATATTACGTACGTGATTATAATATTACGTAGTGTATTGTACCTGGAGGCATATAATGTCAAATTGCTTCATCACTGGTAATGTTAAGCTTAATCACTTGGTTAAGGTAGAACATGCTAGATTTCTCTACTGTATGAGTACCTTTCCCCATCTATAGTAAATAAATTGGAGTGATACTTTGAGGCTGTGTTCCCCAACAACCATTTATCTAAGAGTTTTAGTAGCCATTGATGATCCATACCTATTTTCTCACTACTTCTACACTTACTAACTGGCATTGTTCTGTAATGATGAGCTTCCTCCATCCTTTTTAAGGATCACTATGGTCTCATCATTATTTTTGTTGATATTCAAATAGTTCTAAATGTGGCCAATAGTAGGCCCTTCGAGCTTGTTCCTATGTTTCTTTAAGTGTCTTCATCAGTTTTTCAGGATTTCTTTATCTTCTGACACAGTAAGTTATTCCAGGCTCACCTCGTTGTACTTTCTCTGTCCCAAACTTAGAATCATCTATCAGAGAAGTCCTGGTTCCTTTCAGTGGGGAATGGTATTTAGAGACTGAGACCTGGGTGTTGGGAGACAGTTCTGCATGGAACTCTCATGTTTCTGCACATCTTGTGAGTGAGGCAGTGACTGTCCTTTGTTATGGACCATATTTTCAAGGATGTTTGTGTAGTGAATAGCTTTGGAAGATAGAGATAGTGTCTCCCTCCAGAGCAAAGGGCAGGTTTGTTTACTGTCTGATATAATGAAGATAATGTCTACCTCTGGGTTAAATTTCAGGCAGTGTTCCCATGCTACAAGATTTGGATTCCTCAAATTCAGGGTTCCTCTTCTGTAACAGAACCCATTGCCTGTGCAAACGTCACCTGGCCCTCTTCAGGTTGCCCTGTGGGAATTGTGGGCTGGCCAACAGGGGGAAATGCTGATATTCTGGTGATTGCTATTTCTGTGAGTAATAAAGATCTTTGTCACTGACCCAAGAGTTCTTTGTGTTCTGCCAGCATTCATGAAACTGTGGCAGGCTAGCTTATTAGGTTGCAAGTAGGATAAAATCTCATACCCTGCACTGTTCTTGACACTGGGAAATTGTGTCACTGCTGCTGGTTTAGCATTACTTCTACGCCTTCACTTTCAGTAGGGAGAACTAGGAAATATAGTTTTAAAAAATGAGTTCACACTATCCATTCTATTCCAAAACAAGACCACCAGGTTCTTTTTCTCCCTCCCCTAATTCACATTTACATCTCCCTTCTCCCACCATATGAAAGCTAGTTCCCAAAAGTATACATATATTTACTAATTTTCTCTATCCTACAAATCACATAAAATAGGATCAGAACTATTATGCCAAGGTCAACACCAATGCCAAATCTTCTAAGTAAGATTCAATATTTGTTTGCAGTTTTTTTCTTCTTAAAGACTACCACACTAAGAATACAGTCAGATTACTATAAAGATACTTTAATTTTCTTTTTCTGTGATTATGTTATCAATTTGATATACAGATAGTTAGTTTCACTTTTTAAAATTAAAATTCAATTTTAGAGCCGCATAATAGTCCATTGTGTAGATGGAAGTTCAATACTTTATTCAACCAGGATCCTATAAGTGGACATTTAGGTTGTTCCTAATATTTTGCTATTACCAGTAATGCCATATTGAATAACCTTTTGTTTTTTGGTGAGGTATATCTTCAGAGCAAATTCCTAGAAATGAGAATGCTGGATCAAAGAATAAATGCATATGCAGTTTTGTTAGATACTGCCAGAATTCCTTCCAGTTGTACCATTTTGCACTACCACCTAGAAAGTTTGAGAGCACCTGTTTCCCCATAGCTTAACCAACAGTGTGTATTCAAAAGCTTCTGATTTTTTTCACAATCTGAAAAGTAAAGCATGGTATCGTTATTCTGCATTTCTTTTATTATAAGTGAAATTATGCATCTTTGCATATGTTTAAGGTTGTTTATTTATTTTAACTATTTACTCCTGTCTACCAATTTTTTCTATTGGGTTTTGATCTCCTTTCTTGTCCCCTTAATTTTTTTTTGCCTTTTTTTTTTTTTTTTTTACAGTTTATTGAGGTATAATTGATATAGAATAAATTGCACACATTTAAAATACACAATTTGATCAGCTTTGACATATGTATATACCCATAATGTCATAGAAACAGGCATATCATTGCTGATGTCAGATGATCTTAGTTGAAAGCAGAGAATACCAGAAAGATGTTTACCTGTATTTTATTGACTACACAAAGGCATTGGACTGTGTGGATCATAGCAAATTGTGGACAACATTGCGAAGAATGGGAAGCCCAGAACACTTAATTGTGGTCATGCAGAACCTATACATAGACCAAGAGGCAGTCGCTGGAACAGAACAAGGGGATACTGCGTGGTTTAAAATTAGGACAGGCATGTGTCAGGTTTGTATCCTTTCACCATACCTGTTCAATCTGTGTGCTGAGCAAGTAATCCAAGAAGCTGGAGAAGAATATGAAGAAGAATGTGGCATCAGGACTGGAAGGAGACTCAGTAACAACCTACAATATGCAGATGACACAACCTTGCTTGCCAAAAGGGAAGAGGACTTGAAGAACTTACTGATGAAGATCAAAGACTACAGCCTTCAGTATGGGTTACACCTCAACATAAAGAAAACAAAAACCCTCACAACTGGGTGATAAGCAACATCTTGATAAATGGAGAAAATACTGACCTTGTCAGGAGTTTCACTTTACTTGGCTCCACAATCAATGCCCATGGAAGCAGCAGTCAAGAAATCAAAAGACATATTGCATTCAGCAAATCTTACGCAAAAGACCTCTTTAAAGTGTTGAAAAGCAAGGATGTCACTTTGAGGATTAAGGTGCGCCTGACCCAAGCCATGATATTTTGAATTGCTTCCTATGCATGCGAAAGCTGGTCAATGAATAAAGAAGACTGAAGAAGAAATGATGCCTTTGAATTATGGTGTTGGCGAAAAATATTGAATATACCATGGACTGTCAGAAGAACGAACAAATCTGCCTTGGAAGAAGTACAGCCAGAATGCTCCTTAGGAGTGAGGATGGAAAGACTTCATCTCATGTACTTTGGACACGTTATCAGGAGGGACTAGTCCCTGGAGAAAGACAGCATGCTTGGTAAAGTAGAGGGTCAACCAAAAAGAGGAAAACCCTCAACGAGATGGATTGACACAGTGGTTACAACCATAGGCTAAAATGTAGCAATGATTGTGAGGATGGCACAGAACTGGGCAGTGTTTCATTTTGTAGTATATAGGGTCGCTACGAATCGGAACCAACTTGACGGCACCTAACAACAACAACGATAACATGATGTCATTACCACAATCAGTATAACAAACATACTCATTATCCCTCAAAGTTTTCCTCACATCCTTTGTAATCCATTTCTCCTCCTCCCTTACTCCCATCCACAGGCGAACATTGACCTCCTTTTTGTCATTACAAATTAGTTTTCTACCAGATTTCCTGTTTGTTATGAGCTTTCTCCACTCTGGGGAATATAAATTATTTCCAGTGCTATATAAGCTCTGAGGATTGTTCTGTCTGTTCCTTTCTGGTGGTTCTTTCTCTGGCCTCAGGAAGTTCCTCAAATGCACATACTTACCAGTACTTAACTTGACTCAAGTGGAACCATCTTAAGATCTCTGCAGTTCTCTCCACAGAGCTCTTTCCTCTCCATGAATATTTCTCCTCTCTGGTACTCTGCCCCACTTTGGCCTTCCCAAATTCTCAACTCTGTCTCCTCAACTCAGTGGAGACAGCAGAGCTTTGTTTGGGTTTCCCCTCCCAATGCAGTGGCCTGGAAACTCACATCAGGTGGTAAGTTTGGGCAATCAAAGGGCACACTTCATTTGTTTTGCCACACTCAGGGATCATGCTCTGTGCTGCCTGTTGTCCAGGGTCTGAAAACCATTCTTTCATGCGTTTTGTCTGGTTTTTGAGTTCTTTACAATGAGAGGGTAAACTTAATCCCTGCTGCGTCATCACGGAGTCCCTTCTTTGCTTTATTTCACCCTCGTTTTTTACAATTTCTTTGTATATTAGGGAGATTAACTCCTTTATATATGATATCTGTTCAAATATTTTCTCCAAGTTTGTTATTTGTCCTTTGACTTTGCACGTGGTGTTTTTTTCTTGTAAAAACTGTTTCTTTTTCTTTTTTGTTGTGGTAAATTATATACAGAAGAGAACATCTGCCATTTTAACATTTTTTACATGTATAGTTCAGTGACATTAATTACTCTCGTCATGTTGTATAACCATAGCCACTATTTGTTTCTAATTTTTTTATCACCTTTAACAGAAGCTCAGTGCCCCCAGCTTTTTCTTTTTATGCAGTCAAATTTATTTAACATTTTCACTTATTGCATCTGAATTTCAAGTCATTGTTTGAAAGCTTTTCCCACCCTCAGATTAGTAGGAATTTACCTATATGTATTTTCCCTACTACTTATATGATTCATTTTTTTTTTACATTTGATTTGATCTTTTATTCATTTAGAGTTTATTCTGGTGTATGATGAGAACTATGGATCTAATTTTATCTTCTTGCAAGTGACTACTCATGATTTCTAACACCATTTATTAAAAACCCCATCCTTTCCCAGTGATTTGAGATGCCACCTTTGTTATATAGAAACTTCCATATGTACTTGAGTCTATTTCTGGATTTTCTGTTAAGTTCCATGGGTCTACCTGTCCCCAACACCATGTTCTTTTAATTACAGAGCTTTATTGTATGTTTTAATTTCTGGTAAGGCTATTATCTCCTTATTACTCTTACTTTTCAGGGCTTCCCAGCTGTTCTTCCATGTTTATTTTTCCACATGAGCTTTAGCATCAAATTTCTTAGTTCTAAAAAAGAGAGAGAGAAGTTTTGATATTTTCATAGGGATACAACTTGGGGATAATTTATAGTATGTTGAATTATCTTATTTACCGTTTCTAATACAAAGATAATCTTTCTATTATTTTAGGGTCATTTTTGTGTCCTTTAAGAGTGTTTAAAAGTTTTCTTTACGTAGGTTTATCCCTAGGTATTTTATATTTTTTGTTGCCTTTATACTTGGAATTTTCTCTCCCATTGTATCTTTTAACTGGTTATTTTTCAAATAAATACAGCTATTAATTTTTGTATGTTAATTTTATATCCTGCTACATTATTGGATATTTTTATTATTTGAATTAGCTCTATTAGTGATTTTCTTGGGTTAACCGGCATACTGTTATAACGTCTGCATTTAGAAATTATTTTACTTCTTATTTTCTAAATAGTATATCTCTGATTGTTTTCTCTTGTCCCATTTCATAGCAATAAGATGTTAAACAGTAATGGATATCATGGACATCCTTGCTTCTCACACTAGAGGCCATTGTGGGAATGGCCTCTAATGTTCCCTTATTAAGTAAGGTGTAGCTTTAAGACTGAGGTGTGTAAAATCATATAGTATTTATTTTTTGAGGGGGAGAGGGATACCAGGAGTGAGTGTAAATTTTTCTCAAAGGCTCTGTGAACATTAATGGAGATAATCATATAGTTTTTGTCCTTAGTTTCATTAATAAGGTAAGTTACAATAATGGATTTTATAATATTGAGTTATTTCTAAAGTAAATCTTCATCACAATTTATTATTTCCTTAATGTGGTTTTTGAATTATGTTTGCTACTATTTTATTTACAATTTTTGCATTAAAATTCATAAGTAAGATTGGTATGCTATTTTTTGGTCCTGAATTATCAATTTAGGTATTGATGTTATACTTGCTTTATAAAAATAATTTAGAGGTTTTGTTTCTTTTCCTATGCTATAGAACGATAAATATATTTGCCTCTGGGATTATTTGATCTTTGATGTTTTTGGTAGAATTTCCCTGTGAAATCACCTGGGCCTGGTGCTTTCATGTGAGGTAGTTCTTTAATAACGTTTACTGTTTTTTTTTTTTTTCTATACATCTTTTAAAACTTTCTCTTTCTAAATCCATCACCGCAAGTTGATTCTGACTTATAGCAACCCCATAGGACAGAGTAGAACTGTCCCATAGGGTTTCCAAGGAGTGGCTGATGGATTCAAACCACTGACCTTTTGGTTGGCTGCCAAGCTCTTAACTACTGCACCACCACACTTATGCTCATCAAAAGACTTCACCAAAAGAGTAAAAAGACAACCTACAGACTGGGAAAAAATTTTTGGCTATGACAAATCCTATCAGCATCTAATCTCTAAAATCTACAAGATACTGCAAAACCTCAACAACAAAAAGACAAATAACCCAATTAAAAAATGGGCAAAGGGTATGAACA
>NW_004444175.1:2055855-2072718 GCF_000243295.1 Trichechus manatus latirostris
GATTCTCTATCAGCCCAGAACTAAAACAATTTCCGAGGCCAACTCTTCAGAAGGGATTGGACTGGATGGTGGGACATAAAGTGATACTCGTGAGGAGCGTGCCTCTTAGCTCAAGTAGATACAAGAGACTAAACAGGCAGCTTCTGTCCAGAGGTGAGATGAGAAGGGAGAGAGGGTTAGGAGCTGGGGAATCTGGGGTGGAAAGGAGGAGTGTGCTGTCACAGTATGGGGAGAGCAATTAGAGCCACATAACAATGTATGTATAAAATTTGTGGGGAAAAAATAAAAAAATTAAAAAAATTTTTTTTTTTAAAAGAAAAAGAAACTACTGCACCACCAGGGCTCCTTCTTTACTGGTCTCAATTAGGTAAGTCACATTTTCCTGGGAAATTATTCAGTTCAATTTACAGAGTAATCTCTTATGACTTTTAAAATATCATGTCTTAGTGGTTATTTCCCTCTTATAATCTTTTATTTTGCAGGAGCCTATTTTCATTTATTGACATGTCTTAAATGTTTGATTTCAACTCTCTCTGTTGATGAACACGTATTTCTTGCTTTGTGACGTTACGTCATTCCTGAAAAACCATACCACAGGTAAAATGCCATTAAGAAAAAATCTGTTAATTTTAATAGGAAAAGTTATGATGCATTTCATCTCCACCCAAGATAGCCAAACACTTTTCACGCGTGGGAAAAAAATTGAATAATGTAAATATAAGTAATAAACAACAATTTGAAAGAAATAAATATATATCAAGTGTAAAGTGATGAAAATTTATTATAGGCTCCAAAGGAGGAAGAGATGACTGGATAGTGGGTGGTGAAGGAGGGTGCAAGGGAGTCATTCTTTGAAATTGTATTCTTCATTTTGCATGATGTTCATCATCAATTTTTTGACCTTTAGGAGACACATAATTATTTTGCACTTAAATTGCACTTAAAAATAAAGTTATAGGATCTTAAAACACCTTAATGGCAAAATAAAAGGTGAAAAGTGCTTTGTAACAAATAGAAATAGCTCACGTGCACCACAAACTGCAGAGCATAGATCTCTTAGCATAGGTCAGCAGAGAAAATATTTTTGGATCATCCAAACGTGGAGCACAATTGAAATACGCTCCATATGAATTTTCCTACTAGCAAATGTTATTTTGAGTAAATTGATACCATATCTTCACATCAAAACATCATTTTTTACGGTGAATTTTATTTAGTATGTTTTGGGTAAAAAAGTAATTATACCAAGAAAAAAAAGTGTCACCTAAAACTTTTCAAGAGTGGTATGGTGAAAAGCCATTGAAATCAGCAGTCATTGTAGTGAAAAGTTATTGAGATCAACAGTCATTGTGTAAGCTAAGTCTGTATTTCAATGCTATTATTCCAATAGTTAAGAAAAGCTAAAATTATCATGTCTAAGTAGGTTATTTTGGTAGCGATATTGACGATTCATCCAATATATTGCACCTTTAGACACTGAACATATCTTAGACTGGCTGTCACATCCTTTCAAGTTTTAACTTGGAACCTTGATTTATACTTGTTCTTGGATAAAATTCAAATTTCTTAATACAGTCAAAAGATCCTCCACAATCTGGTTCTCATAAATCTTTCCAGATCTTTTATTTTCACCCTTCCTTTTGAACACTATTGTCTTAGTGCTGTTAGAATAGAAATACCACAAGGGGATGCTTTAACAAACAAATTTATTTTCTCACAGTCTAGGAGACAAGAAGTCCAAGTTGAGGGTACTAGCTTCAGGGGAAGGCTTTCTCTCTCTGTTGGCTCTGGAGGAAGATTTCTCTCTGTCTCTCTGCTCGCTTCTCTCTCCTTTTGTCTCTTGTAAGATAAAAGGTGATACAGGCCACATCCCTGGGAAACTCCCTTTACATTGGATCAGGGATGTGACCTGAGTAAGGGTGTTACATCCCACCCTAATCCTCTTTAATATAACCTAATCTTGCCTCATTTGCCACAGGCAGAGATTAGGATTTGCAACGCAATGGAAAACTACAACAGATCACAAAATGGAGGACAACCACACAATACTGGGAATCATTGCTTAGCCAATTGACACACATTTTTGGGGGACACAATTCAGATCATAACACCTATGTTTTAGATATGCTGAAATGATTTTGCTTTCTTGAATTTGACCTGCTCTGTGTCACCCCCCCAGGCCTTTGTAAAAGCTGTTTCCTCACCTTAAATACCTTCCCTCTTGTTCTTTGCCTCTCTCGCTCCTACTAATGAAACTCCCTCTGTTTAAACTTCACTTCTTTGGGAAGGCCTTATCTATCCCCAAGATTAGGCCAGCCATTAGGTTCCCTTTCTATATGCTCCCACAGTACTCTGTATTTCCTTAATTACAGAGTACTGTGGGAGCATATAACCTTTATTATAATTGCTTGCTTCACTGTCTCTCTTCTGAACTCTGAAGCTCCAGGAGGACAGCCACTGTGATTGTCTTAACCATTTCTGTCTCTTTAGGGCCTAGATCATTTCGTAGCATTTAGCAAGCTCTCTGTAAGTATTACTTCAATGGATGAAAGAATAAATATGCATAGAAAATATTTATTCCCTTAAGGGTATGTCAGCCATATCACTTAAAAATATGTTTTTTGCTCACAAAAATTCATGTATCTGTATCTTTCTATCTCCCTGGCAATGAGAACGAAAGAACTCTGAAGCACACAGAATTAATAATGCCTCCTTCCTGTCACAATTTAACTTGCAAAAAACCAAGTCTACATTATAAACATTGTCAGTTTTATCCTTTATCTTCTTTTTGAGGTTTGGTATAGAAAAGCAAGCTGTTAAATCTTCATAATCTAATGTTTATCGTCATAATCTAAAACCTGTTTTAAAGCAAAGCCTTTCCTATAAATAGAAAAGGTATTTTAAATAGAATGCATGACTATGGAGCAAATAGTTATTGATTTGCTTAAGGAATGAATATGAGATTTCAATTATGTTCTTAACTCTTACTTTTGGAAGAATGTAGACATTTAAAGCCTTTTTTTAAACTTTATTTGAGAGGTTTTTTTAGTCTTGGTGGCTTTATATTATTAACCAGCTTGACCTGTGGCATTTGGAAACATATCAGGTTTACAATGCCGAGACAAATATGGTGTTAAGGACTCAAGTGATTTAAAAGATGACTTAAAAGCTATAAAGTAAACAGCTTAAACCTGAATAAAATTAAGGAAAAAAAAAAAAAATTCCTTTTTCTGTTTTAAAAGGCAAAATAGCTCCCCCTGCTGTTCGACAACACCACTGAGAATTTTTATTTGATGACTTAGAATTGTTCATTTTCTAAACATTCTAATTCATAATGCTTTTCCTGGTATTCTATTCCATTTACAGTAATGCTATTTATATTGTTCCCAAATTACATGGAGTCAGTTCTTTTATGAAATGCATTTCTGATAAAAAACAAAAACAAAAACCTAGGCTTTTCCTTTGAAAGTTTTAAAAGGCTTAAAGTTTTAAAAGTTTCTCTCCTTCCCCTTTCCCTATACTGTCTGTGGCGTCCGTGCGAATGCATCTCAAAATCAGAGGATCCTCGCAGCTGCGATTTCGGTCCATTCCTTGCTTTGCGCCCAGACTGCGCCTCCCGTGAGCTGCTCCTGCCAATGACTGAGTGGAGCCGGGACGCTGAGGCGGAGCCGGCCCAGGAAGACAGGTGGGACTCCTTTTGTCCCCCCATTTTGGCTCGAGGACTTCCCCGCAGCTTTGCCAAGCCTTCCTGAGACCGCACAGCAGTTCAGGATATTTCCACCCGACCTTCTCTTTTTCTCTGTTATACTTTCATCACAGTCGGACACCTCTCCTGGCCTCCCCCAGCTCCCTCCCTATTTCTTTTCACACAGGCATTTCCTGCTAATAAAATCCTTGCCCGTTTAATCCTGTCTTGGTATCTGCTTTTTGGAGATCCTGGACTAATACACTATTCCTTTTAAAAGTTTTGTGAAAAATGAGTCAGTAGAAACATGGTCTTCTTTTGCAGTATCTGGGTTGTCATGGCGGTTTTTATGCATTAAATCAGATTTTGACGTCTCAGACTCAGGCGGTTGGTCTCTCCTAGTTTTACTGATTAGAGAATGGTGTGGAAAAGGGCGTGTGTCCTGTGAGGGTCACTTGGCTCTTGATACTTCGTGGCCACAGGTTGGACTCTTAACTTATCCACCCATCTTATTTCACTGTCAGTCACAAGGACTTTGGGGCAAGAGAGACGATTAACCACTGCAAACCCAACACTTCCGCTAGAAAAATACCTTCTTGGATTTTTTTTTTTTTAACTTACGGAAGAAGGGACTTTAGTGTCGTCATTGTACACGCACAACAAATTATATTCAATATTACATTTCAGTATTAAGTGTTGGCGATGATTCAAACACAGATTCAGATTTGTTTGACTTTATCATTGAAATGGAACACACATTACTGGAATATCCCAGAGACTAATCAGCGCTGTGGAGTGAGACACTTCGCGGTTCCTGACAGAAAGGCGGTGAACACCAGTCACTTACAACTTCTAGAAACTACCGAGGGGTCTCGCGTTCTGGCTGTGTCCTTAGTTTGCTTCCATCTCACTGACACATTACCCTAGGAGGTAATACAACTCTAGAAAAAATAAAACTTCACAGTGCCTTGTAGGTGGCCTAGTGGAAAGAACAACAGCTCCAGAGACAGAACATCTGCATTTGAATCTTGGCTTCGCTACATGATAACCCTCAAACCCCAAACCAAGCCCACTGCCATCAAGTCAATAGACAGAGTAGAACTGCGCCATAGGGTTTCCAAGGAGCAGTGAGTGGATTCGAACTGCCGATCTTTTGGTTAGCAGCCGAGCTTTTCACCACGGAGCCACTAGGGCTCTTGATAGCCCTCAGGACCCTGGGTAAGTCACTTACCCTATTTTGGCCTCAGTTTTGCTATCTGTAAGATGGGACACAATTCTCTTACTTCATATAATCTTAACGATTAAATGAAATAACCCACTTGAGAACACTCTGTAAACTAAAATTCATTGCATATGAAGGTTATATTATTGTTTAACTATATTGCTAACAAAATGTCTGCTAAAAAAAAGGTAAATAGGTGTTCTGAACTTTTACAGGAATTTTGGCTTTTATAGTCCATCTTGAGAGATTTCTTAAATAAAAACTTTCTGAAGCTACTATTTAAATAAACACATATGGCTTAAAATAAGCCTTACGTTGCTTTGCTTCTTTCACATAAAAATATATGGATTATTTAATAATAACGAAAACTACTCTCTTGAAAGAGCCCTGGTGGTGCAGTGGTTACGTGCTCAGTCACTAACCGAAAGGTAGGCGCCTTGAACTCACCAGCGGCTCCGAGGGAGAAAGAATTGGCAGGCTGCTTCCGTAAAGATTTACAGCCTTGGGAATCCCAGGGGCGGTTCTATTCTGTCTTACAGGGTCGCTATCTACCCTACGGCAACAGATTTTTTTTTTTTTTTTTTTTTACTCCCTTGAAATGTTAAAAATGGGGAAAAAATGAGTATAAATTTAAGTTGAGAGAAAGAGCTGGATGAGATAGAGAAGTAATTTGCTCTCTTCAATTTTAGGTCTGGCTGGGAAGAAAGGCAACCTCTACCTGACAATTAAAGCAAAGAATGAAACAGGACATCTTTGTTTATCTGTAAACATGAACAACAAAACTATTTTTGCTCCAATACTTTTCTTTTTTGTTGTTGTTGTTGTACTCTTCTGGAGGCTTTTACGAAAGTACATTAAGAATGTTACTTATCTTCACAAATTGTTTTAAAACTGTAGCTGACAATGTTATTGTCATGATAACAAAATATTGTCCTTATTCATTTATAATTAAAATGCAAAATGATTATGCCATTAACTTTGTTCTTAGTATTTTATGCAACAACTACTGTGATAATAGTGTAACATTATTATTGTGAAACAGTTTTATTAGGCATCCTTATTCTGGTTAAGCAAACAGGAGAAAAAAATAAGATCCTGGTACCTTTCACAGATTCCAAGGAAAAGTTGCACATCTAGGTCTTGGGAAGTTAAGACTGGGGGATCTAGAGAGCAACTTTCATCCTTCCTTCAGTCTAATCCTTCCAACATTCTAATTCCTCAAATTAACATACGGCCAACTTTGTGTTCTGTGCCAACCCCTTCCCCTGAGAATGTAAAATGCATTCCATACAATTCCAGTTCCATGCAATAGAAGAGGAGCAGTGTCCCAAAAGAAGGTGAGGGGATGCTGGCAAGGAAAAATAATGAACACCTACTACTTGATGTATCCAACTCAAATATTTTCCAATGCTTTTTTTATTTGTGATAGTTTTAATCATTCTCTTTCGTTACTGAGATGGCATGCAGTAATCCGTGAAGTCATGAGAAGCTCAGGTACCAACCAACATTCTTTTCGATGTTCTTGCTTTCTCTAACTGAACAAATGCTCTGTTAGACGGACCAGGCACTGGTTCTTGGTCACTGAGGCATTGGCTTTTTTTAATTTTATTTTTGGCATTACGTATTCTTGGAATGACTGCCACCGTGTAAAGTTAAGGCAAGGCACACCAGGGCATTACAGGCTTGGCACAGAGTAAAACTGTGCTCCATAGGATTTTCAGTGGCTGGCTTTTCAGAAGTAGATTTTCAGGCTTTTCTTCTTTGGCCCTCTGGGTGAACTTGAACCTCCAAACTTTTGGTTAGCAGCTGAGCAGGTTAACCATTATATTACCCAGGGACTCTGTTACTTTATTACTTACTGTCTTTACCAGGGACATTGCCAACGGGGAAACCCACAGCCATTTCCAAAAGGGGAACTCAAGCAGAGGCAGCAGATGCTCACTGAAATAGTGGTTTACCTTCCACAGATAGAGGCTCTGTATATGCATGCTCATGGACAGGGCACAGCTGTGGCTTCTGAGACTGAGCATCTGTATAATGCTGTTTTAGGAATGACTCTTGTAACTAGTTTCGGGTTGGTTAGAAAGATAGTATTAGAAAGGCAAGATGTCTGTGTTCCAGGAGTGTTAGCTGCCCTATATCTGAAAAACGCTCCGAACAGCTCTGATTTCTATCACCATTGTGTATACATTACAATGATATCTATTATTTAGATAGGACATTTAGCTAAATGTCTTGCTTGCTACTTTCATCTTTGGGTAACAGTTAAAACATTATACACATTCAGATTCTACTGTTTGAGTTTACCTTTCACATAGTTATGAAAATTTTATTTAAATATACAATTTATCTTTCTCTTATTAAAACTGATATTCTAGCAAGAAACACTAGAGGGCATTCATTGCTCTGCTCAAAGACATTTGCACACTATTTTTATGCGTTCCAATGCAATCAGATGCCTGAGAAATAAAATAAGAAATTTTTTTTTCCTAAAATAGCTCAGTGTATCACTTACTACTAAAAAACCTCAAAACAAAACAAAAGCAAACAAAAAAAATGAATGAGTGGCCACAGTGTACAAGAATACCCAATAGACACTGAGATTATAATGCAAACAAATCCTTACATGCTTTTTAATATGATTTAATTTCTTTTAAAATATGTCAACCAATAATACCAAATATCAAGCTTTTAGAATTTCTATCATAGAACAAACTAGCCTGATGTAACTTTAGACTTTCTTTACTCTAGAATGAACATGGAATTTAAAAATACAAAAATAAATTATGATGTAGAAGCAGCATCAGTGAATTAAATGAATCTACATATTGTTCAGTTGGCATTTTATTATATCACTGAAATTGCCCCATTTTTATTTCCATTCTTAGACTTTCTTATTACACTCACCTGTTCTCTTGCTCCATATATATTTTAACTTACTTGTTTACGCACTCAACTCTTTTAATGGGCACATTCCCTATATAGAAGATGTGTCGGGTATTGCAATTCTCAAAATATTGTGTGTATTTGAGCAAAATACACTCAAATAATTTAAGACTAAGTACAAATTCTCATGCATTTCTACTGTGGAGATGATAGAAAGAAAAAACAGAATTTTCCAAGGGTTTTTTTTCAGTTTAGTTTCTTTTGGGTAAGTTTATTTTAGACTGGACAAGTGGCTAAATATTTATTTGTTTGACTTTAGACCACAATAAGTAAAATTCTATAGGAATATTATAGTTAGGTAACTTTGTAAAAGGGGGCAATGGTGGTTCAGCGGTAGAATTCTCACCTTCCATATTCAATTCCCGGCCAATGCACCTCATGTGCAGTCACCACCTGCCTGTCAGTGGAGGCTTGCAAGTTGCTGTGATGTGGAATAAGTTTTAGTGGAGCTTCCAGACTAAGATGGGCTAAGAAGAAAGGCCTGGTGATCTACTTTCAAAAATTAGCCAATGAAAGCTCTATGAATCACAGTGGTCCGATTTAGGATCGGGCAGCATTTTGTTCCATCATGCATGGGATCACCGTGAGTCGGGGGCTGACTCAATGGCAACTAACAACAACAGCAGCTTTATAAAACTCCATGGCTTAACAAAAAATCCAAGACGACAAATTTTTTCTTAGCATACCTACCCCTAGATTTTGTTTTTATACATGAAATGTATTTTTAATCCAAATATCATAACATGAATCTTAACCTATCCCCCCCACCCCACTGCCAAAATAGTGAAAAATTAAACCAGTCGATCCTGATGAAAGCAGACTGCCGCATCTTTCCACATCTTTCTTCCATGGAGCAGAACTGCGGACCTTTTGATTAGCAGCTGAGTGCTTAACCACTGCATCACCAGGAATTCTTCCCCAAATAGTAAGCAAAGAAGTATTATGAACCCATTTTGTAGATGGAGGAAGAGTCCAATTTAAGTTAAATAAATTTAAATAATATGTATGAAATCCTTTAAAAAATATCAGTGTAGTAAAACTGCAAGGAGTTGTCATTTTGGGGTTTGAATTCTGTGTTAGGCTGGGTTCTCTAGAGAAGCAAAACCAGTAAAGCACACACACACACACACATATAGCGAGAGAGAGAGAGAGAGAGAGAGAAAGAGAGAGAGAGAGAGAGAAATTTATATCAAGGGAATGGCTCACACAGTTTTTAGAGACTGTATGTCCCAAGTCCGTGAGGTGGGAAAGAGGGTTCTCCTGATTCATGTAGCTGCAGGGGCTGGTGAACCCAAGACTGGCAGCCTGGAGAGCAGGGCTGTAGCAGGCTGTGAAGATAAACGAATCTCAAGATCGGCAGGCAAGCTGCTAGATCAAGTCGCAAGAAGTGGAGGTCAGACAAACAGGAGCCAGCTGCAGGATCTAGAACAAGCAAAAGCCCTGGAAAGGTGAGCAGGAAAGAACAGGAGGAGGAGGCAGAGAGATGAAGGCTGAGGGGGTGGTGAGCCACCACAGTCCCAGCCCCTACCAGTACCACTCAGCAGAATTCCATCATGGGGGTGATCACATAGCAAATTTCAGCAGGGAAGTGATCACAACATTGTACAACTGCCAAAATACTGAGAATCATGGCCCAGCCAAGTTGACACACAATCTTAACCATCACACATGCTGACTTTGGTAATTATCAGCTATGTGAAACTCAGAGTTTTCATCAGTAAAAATGGGATTACAACTCATTCTATGACTCCTTTCTTTTTGCTTCAGTGCTTTCTTGAGGAAC
Organism: Trichechus manatus latirostris; assembly: GCF_000243295.1. Taxonomy (NCBI): domain Eukaryota; kingdom Metazoa; phylum Chordata; class Mammalia; order Sirenia; family Trichechidae; genus Trichechus; species Trichechus manatus. The sequence goes on from NW_004444175.1 coordinate 2,065,492, forward strand.
AACAATTTAGTTGATGGATAGTGACTAGGTTCTTTGGAAAGTGGGAGACCATCTGAGGAACAGGAAAGAAAAAAGCAAGAGAAAATTATGTCAAAGAGAAAACTATAGAACTATAACAATAAATTTTTCATCATGTTGAATTTACATTCAACAATATATATTCATCAATCTAAAAGATGAGAAAAAAGTTGCAAGGGACCATTTGCTTCTGTTTTAAGTCACAGACTTTACAATATGTTGATTCTCAAATTTCTGTATATGAGTAACTTGTTTTATGGATTATTCCAACACATTTTGGAACTGATTGTACTGTTTCCAGTCTATCTCCTTTGATAAGGAATTTCTAAAATCAAACTGAGGCTGTCAGCAAGGGCAAGATGGCTGACGACTAGGCTTTCAATAGAGGGTTAACCCAGATCAGTCTGAGTAAGCAGGGGAGAAAGACAGAAAGAAAAGTAATGTATGTGCTTAGAATGTTCCAGGAAGCATATGATGCAAAATGCAATGTTCTCAGAAAGAACGTTTTGTGCAGATGGTCTTCTGGAAGGAGAGAAGATTAACTGATACGAAGAAAGAGCTGTTTTTGAAAAGTTTGTGGGATTAGTCATGCCTAACTTTGTGTATAAAAGCTCAACTTGTCTCCAGAAAGACGGAGCATTTTGGAAATTCTTCCCGAATGCTGCCTGATTTGAATTGTTATACTCCCTCAATAAAATTCTTTACTTTTGCTTTAAATAGACTCAGAGACTTTACTCTTTGACATTTCAGATTTGAGTTCTGCTTCCTTTTGCAGTAGCCCTTCGAGTCTTATTGAGGGATCTGGCGCCTTTGCGAACGGAAGTGAATTTAGTTTTGCTTTTGTACTTGCAAGTCTGTTATGGTTTTGTTTCTGCAGAAATAGACTCCCTCACTAATTAGGGGATCTGCTTAGTCTTTACAAGGTTGATTGTTCAGAATTTCAAGTTTTCTCTGAGGGGAATCCCAGACTCCATAAGCCACCAAGTAATAATAATAATATCCTCCTTATAGCAGACCTTTGCCATTGCTATGAAGCAGAGGAAGTTCACTCTAATTTGAGAATTAAAAAATCTGATTTGAGCCATAAGGGATAAGAAATGGAAGGCTCATGAAACTGGGAAAAGTTAGATTCCCATATAACAGCTTTCTGAGTTCCCAACATTGAGAACAAAGTAAAAAACCCTTCAAGACAGGCCATGAAGAGTAATCTTGAAGAGACCCTAGAGGCTCCCTCTAGAATGCACTAATAACTGTCCCTGCCAAGATAACTGAATAGTAACATAGTTGCAGCTGCAATAATAAGAAGAAATAGGAAAAGTAAAATGAGAGGGACCACCTCTGTGTCTCCAGGCAACTGGACTGGACCCTGCTGCTTGCACTCGAAATGGTGGAGACGTGGCTCCACAAATGACTGAGGGCTCTGCCAATTTTGCCCAGATCTTCTGAATTTCAGAAATAATTTAAGATTGAGGATTAAGCCTAGGTCCCTCTGTAACCAAAGGCTCTATGTTACAATTAAAGTTTGGGGAGTTCCTATTTGTTTTGTCCTTCTCAGAGAACTTTTGTTAAATGCTCAGTTTTAGTCAAAGGGTCTGAATAAAATCCCTCCGAGACTGGCAAATTGATGAGTTTATATAATCAGTCTCATCCAAAAATTACTATACACATTTTTAAGAAACTAGATTGTTTGTGTTGTGTCAACCTCAACTCAACCCATTGCCACTGAGTCGATTTTAACTCATAGTGATCTTACAGCATTGTATAAACCTAGTTTTTGAGCTGGCCTCACAGATAGGTGATTACATGTAGCTTGTCTGTTTCATTTTGTTCTGAGAGCTTGCCTGTAGTCCAGAGCATTGTGTCTGAGTTTCTGTATCAAGTTGAAGGCCATCGCTGGTGTTTTTCATGGGGCTATCTAAAATCTCAGCTTTTTTCTCTTCCAAGAAAAATTACTTCTTGTGCCTGGGCTTTAAGTAGCTACTCTGAGAAACTTTGATATAAATCAGTCTATTTGAAAAATATACTGAAAAAGGATAGATTGTTTATATTGATGGGTATAATAAAGTCTTAATAAGAGACAAATTATTATAAATTACTTCTCTAAAGGATCATATAAAGCATGCAAAAGACAGAGTTATGAAAATATAATTATTTCCTATGTCTGGATAGTATTATTAAATTAGATTATAATATCCCTTCAAAGAACTTTATTCTGATTGGTTTATGAATAAATAAGTACTTATATAAATTCAATACTTCTGCTATTCCCATAAATTAATGAAAGTGAATTTGTTCTAACAAAAGTTTTTATGTTTTGTAGTATGTCATCTTAAAAATAGTTTCCAAAATCTTTTTGGTAACTAGGTGTCTTAGTCATCTACTGCTGCTTTAACAGAAATACCACAAGTAGATGGCTTCAATAAAGAAATTTATTCTCTCACTGTCTAATAGGTTACAAGTCCAAATTCAGGGTGTCAGCTCCAGGGGAAGGCCTTCTCTGTTGGCTCTGGAGGAAGGTCCTTGTCATCAGTCTTCCCTTATTCTGGGAGCATCTCAGCACGGGAACCTCAGGTCCGAAGGACACGCTCTGCTCCCGGCACTGCTTTCTTGATGGTATGAGGTCCCCAACTCTCTGCTTGCTTCCCTTTCCTTTTATCTCTTGTAAGATAAAAGGTGGTGCAGGCCACACCCCAGGGCAACTCCCTTTACATTGGAACAGGGATTTGACCTGGGTAAGGGTGTTATGATCCCACCCTAATCCTATTTAACATAAAATTACAATCACAAAATGGAGGACAACCACACAGTTCTGGGAATTGTGGCCCAGTCACATTGACAGACACATTTTTTGGGGGGACATAATTCAATCCATGACACTAGGAGGCTAAGACTAAGTATACAAGATGTATTTTGTTAAAGGAAAAGAGAGCAATTTTGTCCTAAAATAAAAAGACTAATTGTTTCAGAATCAAACACACACACACACACGTGCACATACACACACACACAAACCTGAATGGATGTGGAAGGTTGTAGAAGATTAGAAGGTTAAGTTTAAGGTTATCTAGGATTAGATGAGTTTATTTACAAGATTTTTAAAAAGCTTTAATAACAAATAGTATGCAGAATTGGAATATAATTTTCTTTGTGAAAAAGACAGTTTCCTTTGACTACTGGATTGTTCTTAATGAAAGGTTGTAAAATGACAGAAGAAGGCTAAACTTATTGCTAAGAGATAGCAAAGAAGGACAAAGGAAAGAGTCAATGGGCCAAGGTTCCCTGCTGACCTCTAGCAAGAGACCTAAGGCCATTTGCATGTAAACAGGTATGGTAGAGTGGAAAAAATACTTTTGTGATTCTGAAATGGTTGCTGAAATCTTAGCAGGACTAATGTTAGACTGGGAGGATATGAGCAAGTTTGATGGAATTAAGATGAAAGTTTGATTGAAAAATTGAGATGTTTAAATAGACTTTATGCCATGTAAAATAATTAACTAAATCAAACCAAACCTGTTGATGTGGAGTCGATTCCAACTCATAGTGACCCTATAGGACAGAGTGGAACTGCCGCAAAGGGTTTCTAAGGAGCAGCTGGTGGATTTGAACTACTGACCTTTGGGTTAGCAGCTGAGATCTTCACCACTTTGCCACCAGGACTCCATGTAAAATAATTAGGTCTATTTAATATGTTATATTGCATGAGAAATGTTAGCAAGTCAGAAGATGTGCTTAATTTTAGGTTAAATTTGGGTTGAATATTATTAATACATTTCAGAAATCATATAAGTTACTAGAAATTTGTCAGTGTTCTCTCTGTCCCTGGTATATTCTGGTGCTACTTTGCCTGATATTAGACAACAACAATCTAGTATTGTCAGTCATAATTTCAGTTTTTTATAAAAAAATATTGACTTGGCCACTACTTTATTTCTTTAATTTAAAAAGTAAGATTATCTAGGTCAGTGGTTTTAACTAAGGAATTAACATCATTTACCTATAGAGTTTTTATTACTATTTGAATGTTCAGAGACTTGATAATCTTAGTATATCCTGACTAGTATTATGTCTCAAGATTGTTATGTGTTATAGCTGAAGCTCTTTGAAATAAGTTTAATCATCATGTTTAGAGATATTTTTGTCTGAAGTTATTATTATTATTTTAATTGACTTTATTTAGCTTTGCATTACTTTTGTAGTTAATTCCCATCAGGTGTTTCATGTTTATGAATTGTTATTGTTATAAGTTAACCATGGACTTTTTTAAGTTGTCATCTGCAGATAAGTTTTACTTTGCTGATTCACTGAAAACGCTTGACCAAAATATTTCAACAAAAATAGAACAAATCAAGATTTCTAGAACTCTTATATAGAAGCTGAAAGGATTGTCAGACTGCTACTCATTCAGAATTTCATGGAACCAAAATTAACTACTTAAGACTGAGTAAACTTAAAGAATTACTATAAGGTTTTTATGAGAATATTGTTGATATTCAAAGTTCTATTTTCTAGAATAATTACTGTAAAGCCCATAGTCCTCCCTTATGTTTCCCATACTGACTCCACATTGTTCAACTTGAATTATTAAAATATTGTCACAGGTTGAAGAAGGCTTTGATGACCAGAAGCCAGACTCCCAAAATCTGCCCAACTTTACCCTGGCTAACTATATCTGTCAGTTTGTCGTACTGTGGGGGCTTGCGTGTTGCTGTGATGCTGGAAGCTATGCCACTGGTATTCAGATACCAGCAGGCTCACCCTTGGTGGACAGGTTTCAGCTGAGCTTCCAGACTAAGACAGACTAGGAAGAAGGACCCAGTAGTCTACTTCTGCAAAGAATTAGCCAGTGAAAGACTTATGAATAGCAGGAGAACATTGTCTGATGTAGTGCCGGAAGATGAGCCCCCCAGTTTGGAAGGCACTCAAAAGAGCTGCCTCCTCAAAGTAGAGTTGACCTTAATGCCATGGATGGAGTTAAGCTTTCGGGACCTTCATTTGCTGATGTGGCATGACTCAAAATGAGAAGAAACAGCTGCAAACATCCATTAATAATCGGAACATGGAATGTACAAAGTATGAATCTAGGAAAATTGGAAATCATCAAAAATGAAATGGACTGCATAAACATTGATATCCTAGGCATTAGTGAGCTGAAATGGACTGGTACTGGCCATTTTGAATTGGACAACCATATGGTCTACTATGCCAGGAATGACAACTTGAAGAGGAATGGTGTTGCATTCATCATCAAAAAAAAACCGTTCAAGATCTATCCTGAAGTACAACGTTGTCAGTGATAGGATAATATCCATATGCCTACAAAGAAGACCAGTTAATACAACTATTATTCAATCTATGCACCAACCACTAAAGCCAAAGATGAAGAAATTGAAGATTTTTACCAACTTCTTCAGTCTGAAATTCATTGAACATGCAATCAGGATGCATTGATAATTACTGGTGATTGGAATGGGAAAGTTGGAAACAAAGAAGAAGGATCAGTAGTTGGAAAATATGGCCTTGGTGATAGAAATGATGCCGGAGATCGCATGATAGAATTTTGCAAGACCAATGACATCTTCATTGCAAAAACCTTTTTTCACTAACATAAACGGTGACTATACACATGGACCTCACCTACTGGAAGACATAGGAATCAGATCGACTACATCTGTGGAAAGAGACGATGGAAAACCTCAATATCATCAGTCAGAACAAGGCCAGGGGCCGACTGTGGAACAGATAATCAATTGCTCATATGCAAGTTCAAGTTGAAATGGAAGAAAATTAGAACAAGTCCACGAGACCCAAAGTATGACCTTGAGTATATACCACCTGAATTTAGCGACCATCTGAAGAATAGATTTGATACGTTGAACACTAATGACCGAAGACCAGATGAGCTGTGGAATGACATCAAGGACATCATACATGCAGAAAGCAAGAGGTCATTAAAAAGACAGGAAAGAAAGAAAATCCCAAAATGGATGTCAGAAGAGACTGAAACTTGCTCTTGAACGTCGAGTAGCTGAAGCATAAGGAAGAAATGATCAAGTAAAAGAACTGAACAGAAGATTTCAAAGAGTGGCTTGAGAAGACCAAGTAAAGTATTATGACACGTCAAAGAGCTGGAGATAGAAAATCAAAAGGGAAGAACATGCTTGGCATTCCTCAAGCTGAAGGAACTGAAGAAAAAATTCAAGCCTCGAGTTGCAATAGTCAAGGATTCTATGGGGAAAATATTAAAAGATATAGGAAGCATCAAAAGAAGATGGAAGGAATACACAGAGTCATTATACCAAAAAGAATTGGTCTATGTTCAACCATTTCAAGAGGTAGCATATGATCAGGAACCGATGGTACTGAAGGAAGAAGTGCAAGCTGCACTGAAGGCATTGGCGAAAAACAAGGCTCCAGGAATTGATGGAGTATCAACTGAGATGTTTCAACAAACAGATGGAGTTCTGGAAGTGCTCACTCGTCTATGCCAAGAAATTTGGAAGACAGTTACCTGGCCAACCAACTGGAAGGGATCCATATTTACGCCTATACACTGGAAGGGTGATCTAACCAAATGTGGAAATTATTGAACAATATCATTAATATCACACGCAAGTAAAATTTTGCTGAAGATTATTCAAAAGCAGCTGCAGCAGTAAGTGAACAGGGAACTTCCAGAAATTCAAACCGGATTCAGAAGAGGACGTGGAACCAGGGATATCGTTGCTGATGTCAGATGGATCCTGGCTGAAAGCAGAGAATAACAGAAAGATGTTTAGTTGTGTTTTATTGACTATGCAAAGGCATTCCATTGTGTGGATCATAACAAATTATGGATAACATCGCAAGGAATGGGAATTCCAGAACACTTAACTGTGCTCATGAGGAACCTGTACACAGATCAAGAGGCAGTTGTTGGGAAAGAGCAAGGGGATACTACATGGTTTAAAGTCAAGAAAGAAGTGCATCAGAGTTGCATCCTTTCACCATACCTATTCAATCTGTATGCTGAGCAAATCATCTGAGAAGCTGGACTATATGAAGAAGAAAGTGGCATCAGGATTGGAGGAAGACTCATTAACAACCTGTGATATGCAGATAACACAACCTTGCTGGCTGAAATCGAAGAGGACTTGAAGCAATTACTGGTGAAGATCAAAGACCACAGCCTTCTGTATGGATTATACACCGCAACATAAAGAAAACAAAAAT
>NW_004444175.1:2072818-2087229 GCF_000243295.1 Trichechus manatus latirostris
AACATAAAGAAAACAAAAATCCTCACAACTGGACCAATAAGCAACATCATGATAAATGGAGAAAAGATTGAAGTTGTCAAGGATTTCATTTTACTTGGATGCACAATCAACACCCATGGAAGCAGCAGTCTGGAAATCAAAAGACACACAGCATTGGGCAAATCTGCTGCAAAAGACCTCTTTAAAGTGTTGAAAAGTAAAGATGTCACCTTGAAGACTAAGGTACGCCTGACCCTAGCCATGGTATTTTCAATCGCATCATATGCATGCAAAAGTTGGACAATGAATAAGGCAGACTGAAGAAGAATTGACACCTTTGAATTGTGGTGTTGGTACAGAATATTGAATATACAATGGGCTGCCAAAAGAACAAACAAATCTGTCTTGGGAGAAGTGCAACCAGAATGCTCCTTAGAAGGAAGGATGGCGAGATTACGTCTTACATACTTTGGACATGTTGTCAGGTGGGATCAGTCCTTGGAGAAGGACATCATGCTTGATAAATTAGAGGGTCAGCGAAAAAGAGCAAGACCCTCAACGAGATGGATTGACACAGTGGCTGCAACAATGGGCTCAAGCATAGCAACGGTTGTGAGCATGGTGCAGGACAGGGCAGTGTTTCGTTCTGTGGTGCATAGGGTCTCTATGAGTCAGACCGACTTGAAGGCACCTAACAACAACAACAACAACATATTAGAAAAGACACTAACTAAGGACCAATTACAACCCTGTTGAAAGAGACTATACCTAATCCTCCTCACCAGCCTGTGTGCTGCCAAAACTAGAAGGAGTCAAATCCTGGATCCATCTATCACAAATGAAAAAAGGCCAAGCTGCCTCTGTAGACCAGTTAGCCCTCCGGAGAATTAAAAATCACCCTGAGATCTCCAGAGGCCAGAGGTACATGGCATCTGAGGTCGACGGCTAATTCCAAGATCATGGAACAAGATTCCATGCATCTTGCTGAACTTTGTGGACTTTATATTCGTAGCTATCCTTATGCTGTTAGCATTACTCCATACTTGTAGTCTTGTTCCTTAGTAATTTTATTCAACATGAAAGTCCGTTTAAGTTTTATACTTCTTTTTCTAGCAATTTCTTCTCCTTTTTTAACATCTTTAGTTAGTTACCCAATGACACTGGTTCTTGATTATGCTCATTATTACAAACTGGTCTACTTCTTTTGATCATTATAATGTTAGTTATAGGACTTGTTAAATGTAGTATGCATTATGTGTCTAACTTTTACAGTCATACTGCTAGACCCAAAGTTATGCAAAAGGTTATAAATCTTGAGGAGACTCAAGTGTCTGGAACTTCCCAGCTTGTGCCCTAGCACTCTATCACCTTGTGTATTTCTGAGATGTTCCTCTGAAAAATTTGACCTGTCTACTCCAGGTGCCCTTACCAGCAGATTACAAGTAGCACGGTGACTAAACAATGGCATGGTGAAGATATTAGATGGTGCCTGGCCACTGAATAAAAGCATAGTAGCAGCTGGAGTCTTAAAGGCTTGAAAGTAGCCATCTGTGTTACAGTGCAACTAAAAGACCATGTAGAAGAAAGCACTCTTATAGTGGTCTTTTGATCTAAGAAGTGGCTTCTTCTGATCACCACTATTTCTAGTCTGTCTCCATTGATAAGCAGTTACTAAAATCAAACTGAGGCTCTCAGCAAGGGCAAGATGGCTGATGACTAGGTTCTCAATAAAGGGTTAATCTAGATCACTCTGAGTAAGCAGGGGAGGGAGATAGTAATGTATGTGCTTAGAATATTTCAGGCAGCATGTGACGAAAATGCGATGTCCTTGGAAACAATGTTTTGCACAGATAGTCTTCTAGAAGGAGATAAGATTAACTGACATGAAGAAAGAGCTGTTTTTGAAAAGTTTGTGGGGTTACTCATGCCTAACTTTGTGTATAAAAGCTCAACTTGTCTCCAGAAAGACAGAGCATTTTGGAAATTCTTCCTGAAGGCTGCCTGATTTGAATTGTTATATTCCCTCAATAAAACTCTTTACTTTTGCTTTCAATAGGTTCACAGACTTTACTCTTTGCCACCTTTGTTATAAATCAGTGTCGATTTAGGAAATGCAATAAAGATTAAATTAAACATAATTTGAAAGGTAAAATCTGTTACCAATCCAAAGTCAAAAATGCATGACGTTTGGATTATTCACAGTTTTTTTTTCCTTTCTCCCTTTAGTTACCTCCTATAGTGTAAGTAATTAGAAGGTTTAATAAATTTGCCTTTCTTTGAATGTGTGGTATTAGCTGTGAGACAGCAAAGTACAAATATGCATCTTTTTTTGTAAACAATGACTCTGTTTTAGAATCAATTTTTAGTCCAAAGGGTGTAAATGTGTTCTGTAGTGGAATGGGAGGTATATTTTGGGAGGAAGCTGGTGGTGGCATCAGAATCTGAAAGAGCAGGTATAGTTTCAAAAAATTATTGTGGTAAAATATATATAACAAAACACTTACCATTTTAACCATTTTAAAGAATTTTATTGTGCTTTAGGTGAAAATTTACACTGCAAATTAGTTTCTCATTCAAAAATGTATACACAAATTGTTTCGTGACATTGGTTGCGATCCCTGTAATGTATCCGCACTCTCCCCTTTTCCCTTTACACCTTGGGTTCCCCGTGTCCATTCTTGCAGTTTTCCTATCCCTTTTTGCCTTCTCATCTTTGCTTTTGGGCAGGTGTTGCCATTTGGTCTTGTATACTTGATTAAACTAAGAAGCACCAGCACATTCCTCACATGTGTTATTGTTTGTTTTATAGGCCCGTCTAATCTTTGGCTGAAAGGTGGACTTCGGGAGTGGCTTCAGTTCTGAGTTAGCATGTTGTCAGGTGGCCATAGTCTCGGGGGTTCCTCCAGTCTCTGTCAGACCAGTAAGTGTAGTCTTTTTTGGTGAATTGGAATTTTGTACTACATCTTTCTCCCGCTCTGTTTGAGACCCTCTATTGTGATCCTTGTCAGAGCGGTTGGTGGTGGTAGTCAGGCACCATCTACTTCTTCTGGGCTCAGGCTGGTGGAGGGTGAAGTTCATATGGTTCATTAGTCCTTTGGTTTGCTTCATTCCCCTTTGCTCTGGACAGGATGGGACCAATGGATGTATCTTAGACGGCCACTCGCAAGCTTTTAAGTCCCCAAACGCTACTTATCAAAGTAGGATGTAGAACATTTTCTTTATGAACTACATAAAGAGTATGCCAATTGATCTAGAAGTCCCCTGAGACCATGGTCCCCAGCCCTCAGGCCCAGTAACATGGTCCCTCAAGTTGTTTGGATTTGTCCGGGAAGCTTGTATGACTTTGCCTTGGTCAAGTTGTGCTGACTTCCCCTATATTGTGTGTTGTCCTTCCCTTCATCAAAGTTAACTTGTGTGCTATATAGTGATTTCCCTTCACCTCCCCTCCCCATGCTTGTAACAATAAAAGATTGTTTTTTTCTGTGTGTAAACCTTTTTTTATTTTTTTATAGGGGTGGTCTAATACAATATTCATCCTTTTGTGGTTGACTTATTTCACTCTGCAGAATGCCCTCCAGATACATCCATGTTGTGAGATTTTGCACAGATTCATCATTGTTCTTTATTGTTGCATAGTATTCAGTTGTGTGTATGTACCATAATTTGTTTATCCACTCATCTGTTGATGTGCCCTTACGTTGTTTCCATCTTTTTGCTATCAATTTTAACCATTTTAAAGTGTAAAATTCAGTGACATTAATTACATTCATCATGTTGTGCAACCATAACTACTATCATTTTCCAAAACTTTTCATCATCTGAAACAGTAACTCAGTATCCCTTAAGCAATAACTCCCCATTCCTGCCATCCCCAGACCCTGGTAACCACAAATAAATGTGGTCTCTATGCATTTGCCTATACTAGATACTTCATATAAGTGGGATCATGTAATATTTGTCCTTTTGTGTCTGACTTATTTCACTCAGCATATTTTCAAGTTTCATCCATGTTATAGCCTCCATCAGAACTTCATTTCTCTTTATGGCTGAATAATATTCCATTGTATGTATATGCTACATTTTGTTTATCCATTCGTTTGTTGATTAACTCTTGCGTTGTTTCCACCTTTTGGCTCTTCTGAATAGTGCTGCGGTGAACATTGGTGTACAAGTATCTGTTTGAGTCACTGCTTTCAAGTCTTTTGGGTATAGATTTGTTATGGATTGAATTGTGTCTCCCAAAAATGTGTTGTAAATCCTAACCCCTATACCTGTGGATGTAATCTCATTTGCAGATAGTTTTCTTTGTTATGTTAATGGTGTCATATCAGTGTAGGGTATGTCTTAAGTCTTAAGTCAATAATTTTTGAGCTACAAAAGGAGCAGATATGGCACAGAAGCAAGCAATCACAAATAGGGGAAAGACAGAAGACATGTGGAGATCTCCAAGAAACGTCGAGAAGAATGCTAGAGAAACCGAGACAAGGATTTTCCCCAGAGCAGACAAACTTCCCCTAGAACCAGTGCACCTAAACTGTGAGAAAATAAAATTCTGTTTGTTAAAGCCACTCACTTGTGCTGTTTCTGTTATAGCAGCACTAAGAATCTAAGACAATACTGACAGTATAGTTTGAAAAAGCATACTTAATTGTATAATTACTTGAATGTGTTCTTAATCATTATTTTACGTTGAAATTTCCAATAACACTTAAAAAGGGTCTGAGATTTTTAGGTATATCAGAAAGGGGCAATATCTTTAAAAGGAAGTTGAGAAACAGAATTAGCAGGCAGCTATTCTGAGTACAAAATTATCCTTTGTTTTGCAAAATAAAGTATTGCAGAATCCCTGGGCATATAGAATATAATTTGATCCAAAATTTTATTTACCTGTATTTTGGGGTTGCTATGAATCAGAATTGACTCGATGGCAACAAGTATATCTGCTTTAGGAGCCCTGATGGTGCAGTGGTTAAGAGCTTTGGCTGCTAACCAAAAGGTTGGCAGTTTGAATCCACCAGCTGCTCCTTGGAAATCCTATGGGGCAGTTCTACTCTGTTGTACAGGGTCACTATGAGTTGGAATGGGCTCCACTGCAATGGGTTTATATCTACTTTAAGGGAGCACTGGCTGTGCAGTGGTTAAGTGCTTGGATGCTAACCAAAAGGTCATGGGTGTGAATCCACCAGCTGGATGTGGCAGTCTACTTCTGTAAAGATTTACAGCCTTGGAAACCCTATGGGGCAGTTCTACTCTGTCCTATGGTGTCGCTATGAGTCAGAAACGACTCGACGGCAGTGGGTTTGATTGTTTGGTTTATATCTTCTTTGGAAATGAGGCATATCTGGAACTATTTTTTATTTTTTTTCTGTAATCTTGATGATATGTTGGGCAAAGCCAAGTTCTGATAACTACCAGAGAAAGTGAGACATTTCAGGTAATGGCATGGGGCCAACAGGGAAGCTCTTACAGAATCCTTCAGAAACATTTTGGACCTTGAAAAAGTGCATGAAACTTGCATCTAATCACACTCCCCATCAAGTCTGTAGTCCCTGTACGATTCTTTCCACTGAAATCTGACTGCCTCAATATTTGTCTTCTGCTTAAGCCACTGACATTATCTTGAACCTGAGTCACCCTCAGTCTGTCAGCCTGACTTTTCCTTTACTGTGAAGAGGCCATGCTACGCAGTTTCTTTAGCTTTCCTCTTCTTTGCCTCAGAATCTCCTATATTATTAGCCCCTGATCAAAATCTTTAGTGACACCAGCATATTTCAAATTGAGTGCATAGGCTTCAACTTGGTACTTACGCTTCTCAAAATAATTTGCCTTCTCCACATAACCTGTCACGACTTCTTATCCCATTCTCTACATTTCAATCAAACCATCCATTTGCTTTTTTTTCTAAAAACATGCCACGTTTTCTCACTTTTGCACATTTACTCTTGCTGTTTTATTTAGGAACAAAATAATAACTTAATGAGTAATATAGGAGAGTAAAATATTCTCTTTCCATTTCCTCTATCAAAATTCTACCCATCTTTGAGATGCATATAAATGCCAAGTCTGTAATTAAGCCTTCTCTGTTCTCATTTTAATGTGATAACCCTTTTTCTGAATTCTCATATACTCAGCTTATGCCTTTACCAGGAAGCTTATGAGAGATCTTTTAATGACTAGAGTGGTGTACATCTTTTATACTCACTTTCCTTAGGCCAAAGGTAGTCACATGGCCCCACCCACATGCAAGAAGGTTGGGAAAAGTAACCTTCCTGTGAGTTTAGGAGGAAATGAAAATGGCCTGGCGTATAGTATCATCTCAGCCATAATATGTAGATAGGTAGAAATAGACAAGTACATAGACAAATAGAGATATAGGGAGTCCCTGGGTGGTGCAAATGACTAATGTACTTGGCTGCTAACCAAAAAGTTGGAGGTTTGAGTCCACCCAAAGGCACCTCAGAAGAAAGTCCTGGTGAACTACTCCCAAAAAATCAGCCATTGAAAACCCTATGGTGCATAGTTCTACTCTGAGACATATGGTGTCACCATAAGTCAGAATTGACTCAATGGCAACTGGTTATAGAAATGTAGAGATATAAACATATGGGCTTTAAAAAACACCTTCAGAGGTTTACTGTATTATTCTTACTCTTTTCTACTGTCTCCTTGCATTACTACCTATAAATTCCTGGTCTAGAAAACCATGAAATAATGAGTCAAGGCTTTGAGAAATGAAGTTCAGCTTGTTCATTAAGCAGATTGAAGGAGCAGAGCAGAAGAAAAGCAGGGTTTGCTTTTGGTTTTCACTTGGGACAACCTATAAATCAAGCTTAAATTGCATGTAATAGAAAGATTCACTGACACTCCTAGCCATAAGAATAACCTGAGCGTAGGCAAGTTTCTTTATTAAATAAGCTACATAAAATAAGCTTAAAGCCAGTGATGTGCTAGTAAACTTGCTAGGGTAGTGGGGTGAAGCCCTGGTTTACAGGATTTGCTAATTTCCATAGTGTAAACGCTCCCACCAGAGCTGATTTCAAGCTACCAATGGTTTAACGAGTGGCTTGCAAAATTAATGAATATTTAACAGTTGGCACTCCAAGCGAGAACAAGCCAGCTGCAGCACATCACTGCTTAAAGCCCAGGGCTCTGAACGGGTTTGAAACCCTGCTGAGAATTTGCATTTCTAACAAGTTTCTTGCTGAGAATAGCTTTTCTAACAAGTTCCTAAGAAGTTACACAGAAGCGTCACCTGGGGATCTTGTTGAAATATAGATTCTGATTCAGTACCACTGCCGTGGAAATGTAAGTTTTTACTTGGAAACTAAGCCGTTTGAAGTCCTGTAAAGCCCTACTCCCACATTCAGTTAGTGAAGTCCAGGAAACACTTCCTATGTTTTCTTGTGTAGGCAAATCAACAGCCACTACTACCCCCTTCTCGGCCTCCACTACCACCACCACTGAAACTGCCACTCTACATTGGCTGCTTACGATTGCTAGGCCCTGTGCTGGGCACTTTATATATATGGTCTCTTCAAATCCTCACAACCATCCCGTGAGGTTGTTGTTATTGTTGTGAGGTGCCCATGAGTCGGTTCCGATTCATAGAGACCCTATGTATTTTCACAGAAACTTTGTGAGGTTGTTGGTAAGTGCAGTCAAGCTAATTCCAACTCATAGCAACCCTGTGTACAATAGAAAGAAACACTGCCTGGTTCGGCGCCATCCTCACAATCATTGCTGTTTCAGCCCGTTGTTGGAGCCACTGTATCAATCTATCTCATTGAGGGTCTTCCTCTTTTTCGCTGACCCTCTACCAAGTATGATGTCCTTCTCCAGGGACTGGTTCCTCCTGATAATGTGTCCACAGTATGTAAGACAAACTCTCGCTATTCTCACTTCCGAGTAGCATTTTGGCTGTCCTTCCAAGACAGATTTGTTCATTCTTTTGGCAGTCCATGAGGTAGGTATTATTATTCCCATTTTACAAATGAGAAAACTGATGCTTTGACTTGTCCAAAGTCAAACAGTAAGTAAGTAGTAGAGTCAGGATAAAAAGTATAAATGTTAATACAGCCTAGAAGTAGGAAGGCTTTGAAGCTAAAATCTGTAGCAAACATCTTACCATCTGGGGAATAAAGAATTAGATTTAGAAAGGTTCTTAGAGATTTTTGAGAAATTTTCAAACAACAAAAAGCAATGATGCAAGACTCACAATAGACTTTTCTATTACTTTCAAACTTTAGAGGGCACTAAGGCGTTACGAACGGCCTTACTACGTCATTTACTTTTTTAGGTTTTGAAAATATGAGTATTCTTTCTTTTTTTCTCTCGTTTTTTTTTTTTAACCAGTGGATTTGACGACTATGTGTATAAAAATATTCTATATAGAATAATGTATTTAAAATAAATTGCGTATTTGGACAAAAAGTAAATAAAAATAAGTTAATAAAAAGGAGTTTTTTTTTTTTTTTTGAGAGACGTAGCTAACCAATTAGAAATAGATACTGACAAATAAATGAGATTTCATTTATTTGGAAAATGATGTACAAAGAAACCAGAGTACTTAACCATATGTTACTGGATTTTTCCAATTTATTCACTTATGATGATTAATTATACAAAATCCATGTACTTAATGAGTTATCCTTTTAGGTCAATGAGTTATTTAATGTTCTATGTATTTTTCAGCTGAAAGTTGGTAGGTAGATCAAAGCCACAAGGGGAAAAATACTTCAATTAAAGTAATCCTTGTAATATCCATATATGTTTGTGGTATGATCTGGAATCAATTTTTATCATAAAAGTAACATCTGGGATTTTTTTTGTTGTTGTTAAAACCATTGTAACACATTATATTTAGAACTTTGGAAATTGCATATATTTTAAGTCTCATTTCTAGATTTCCCATTTATTTGCTTGGTATAAAGCTGCTTAATTAAAGAATGAGTTTTAGTCGTGTGTGGCTTTCAGTCCTCACCCTGTTGCTCCATTCCTAATGTAGAACTGTTCTGAAAGTCAGTTATACGTTTGTGCCCTACATGGTCGTTTTGATTCTGCCTGACATGTGATCTTGACATAATATAATAACATATAGTAACATAATAAAGTGAGTATTTATCCTTTATAATTTAAGCTCAGTCTACCTAATTTCATTATCGGTTTTAGATTGTTATGGATTGAACTGTGTCCCTCAAAAAGATATATTGAAGTCCTAGCCCCTGCACTGGTGAATGTGACCTAGTTTGGGGAAATAAGATTTTTCTTTGCTGATCTTTTCAGTTAACTAAGTCATACCAGAGCAGGGTGGGTCCTAATCCTATTCCCTTCTGAGCTTCATGTTATAAAAAAGGATAGACAAGAAAACAAGTCACACACGTGGGAGGAGGACAAACACCGTGTAATAACAGAGTTTTGTAGGTCATCTATAAGCAGCAAAGGAATGTCAAGGATTGCCAGCAGCCAGTAGGAGAGAGACATGGAACACTTTTTCTCTCAAAGTCCTCAGAAGGAGTCGACATGACCAATACCCTTCTCTGGACTTCTAGCTTCCAGAATTGTGAGACAATAAATTTCTGTTCTTTGAAGTCATCTTCTTTGTGGTATTTTGTTATGGCAGCCCTAGAAAACTAAGACATATGCTCGCTTTTTAAGTACATCTTCACAAAGAACTCTGAACCTCAAATTCCACATAGTAACTTGTATTTCTAGGTCCAGAAACATTTCTTTTTCTCTTTCTCCCACCATCCCCACAGCTATTTTGTATAATATTTAATGGTAATGTATTTATCATTGCTAAATGTGGCATTTTGCTGTTGTTAAGATAGAGAGCTTCTTTCCTTTCTTCCTTCCAATTTTTTTTTTTTTTTGAGCACCTATCATGGGGACACACAGATAAATAAGATAAAGTCCATTTTTTCCAGAGGTCCACGGATTGTCCTCAATGTTATCGAGCTCCTTACCTGTGGGGAGTTAGGTGAAGGTTCTGAATTTTAATCAAATTTATAAAGAAAAGGCCAATATTACACTGAAGAATATAGGTACCAGGTATATAGAAATTCTGGTATTGGCTGGTTACTGCATTCTCAGTAGGAAAATATCCTACGTAAGTTGTGTTCAGATAGTTGCTTGATGATTATAAAGTTAATACGAGCAATTGGAGGAATCCTCGCATAGCGCAAAAGGTTAAGGGTTTAACTACTAGCCAAAAGGTTAAGGTAAAGTAATGTATTGGGGGTGATATATGTATATATATAGGTACATAGGTGTGTATGAAATCTTTTTGTTTAGTATAGGTTTGATATTACACTATAAATAGAACTGAGTCCATTTAAAAAATCAGTCCAGTGGAGAGAGTGGTATCATAGAAGTCTTTAGATTGCCTGGATAATGAAGTGTTAGCTGAGACACTTCAAACAAATGACAACACTCTGTTGGGGAAGGACTGGGACAGTCTTGATTACACTTTGTTTAGCACACAAGCTGAACAAATGCCATGAATCTAGTTGATTCTAAGTATAATTTTTCTTAGCTTATCCATAAGCAGACCTTCAGTCAAACACTGCAACCCTGGTGGCACAGTGGCTAAGAGCTCAGCTGCTAACCAAAAGGTCGGCAGTTTGAATCCACCAGTCCGTCCTTGGAAACCCTATGGGGCAGTTCTACTCTGTCCAATAGGGTCGCTATGAGTCAGAATCAACTTTATGGCAATGGATTTTTGTTTCAGTCAAATATGATTTCAGCTACTTCTTGAATTTTTGGCTATGTGGAATTAGTCAGTCAACAGGACATCATCTAGATATTAAAAAAATCATGGAGAAAATTATAAGCAAAAAAGCAACACTAGTAGAATTGTGGACTTTTAAATTGGGTAAAGCTTTTGATCCACTAAGTATACTTCTGGAATCTAACTGTAGAAGTCACTCTGCAAGCAGAAAATTAGAACCAGTAGGAGACAACACGTTTGTTGTTGTTAGGTGTCGTTGAATCTATTTCAACTCATGGAGACCCCACGTGTGCAGAGTAGAACTGTGCTCTGTAGGTTTTTCAAGGCTGTGACCTTTCAGAAGCAGATTGCCAAGACTGTGTTCTGAGGTGTCTCTGGGTGGGTTCAAACCACCAACCTTTTTTTTTTCCTTTTTATTGTGCTTTTGGAGAAATTTACAGAGCAAATTAGTTTCTTATTAAACAATTAATACATACATTGTTTTATTACATTGGTTGCCAACCCCAAGACATGTTAACACTCTCCTCTTCTCAACTTTGGGTTCCCCATTTCCATTCATCCAGCTTTCCTGTCCTCTCCTGCCATCTCGTCCTTGCCTATGGGCTTGTGTGCCCATTTAGTCTCATATACATGGCTGAACTGTGTGTGTGTTATCGTTTGTTTTATAGGCCTGTGTAATCTTTGGCTGAAAGGTGAACCTCAGGAGTGACTTCAGTACTGAGTTAAAAGGTGTCTGGGGCCCATACTCTCGGGTTTCTCCAGTCTCTGTCAGACCAGTAAGTCCGGTCTATTTTTGTGAGATAAAATTTTGTTCTACATTTTTCTCCAGCTCTTTCCGGGACCCTCTATTGTGATCCCTATTAGAGCAGTCGGTAGCCGAGCACCATCTAGTTGTGCTGGACTCAGTCTGGTGGAGGCTGGGATAGTTGTGGTCCATTTGTCCTTTGGACTGATCTTTCCCTTGTTTCTGTAGTACTCGTCATTCTCCCTTGCTCCAGACGGGGTGGGACCAGTAGATGTATCTTAGATGGCTGCTCCCAAGCTTTTAAGACCTAAATGTTACTCACCAAAGTAGGATGTAGAATATTTTCTTTATAAACTATGTTATGCTAATTGAGCTAGATGTCCCCCGTGACCATGGTCTCCAGCCTCAGTAACTCAGTTCCTCAGGGAGTTTAGATGTGTCTATGAAGCTTCTATGACTTTGCCTTGGTCAAGTTGTGCTGACTTCCCCAGTATTGTGTACTGTCTTACTCTTCACCAAAGTTATCACTTATCCATTGTCTAGTTAGTGTTTCTCCCTCCCCTCCCCTTCCCTCCCTTGTAAGCATCAAAGATTGTTTCTTGCTGTGTGAACCACTAAGCTTTTGCCAAGTAATCCAGTGCTTAACCATTTTGTTCCACCAAGGGACTCTCTAGGAGTGTGTATATACATATATATATATATATACATACATACACACATATGCATACATATATAAATACACATATATATACATACACATATATATAACATATATATGTGTATCTGTGTCTATCTGTCTGTCTGTCTATCTATCTACCTACCTACCTACTTACCTACCTACATACCTATCTATCTAAAATTTCATAGGTCTCTGTGAATCAGACTTTTCTGATTACTGCTTTGGCTCTGCTGTCCATTAAGGTAACCACACCCACCTTGTCCCTGGCAATTAAATGCTGCCACTTGGCCACTGCCATCTAGGGATCCCATTATCCCCATTGCACTTAGACTTCCCTGTTTGATGGTAGCAGTTCCCACTATAAATTATGACCTACAGAGAAGAGTGACCACAGAGGTCGTCAAGGATCTGGGCTCCCTTCATAATTTTTTTCTCATGGTTGTGGTGACAGATGTGTTCTCTGAACCCTCCTGGGGTGAGTCTTACATGATAAATTCACTCTAACTTCCAATCTCCCTAAGCCCTTGGATGCCTCCCTCTACAGTATACCAAGGCCAAACCAAAACCAAACGCACTGCCGTCGATTTGATTCTGACTCATAGAGACCGTATAGGACAGAGTAGAGCTGCCCCATAGGGTTTCCAAGGCTGTAAATCTTTACGGAATCAGACTGCCACATCTTTCTCCCACTGAGCAGCTGGTGGATTTGGACTGCCAACCTTTCGATTAGCAGCCAAGCACTTTAACCACTTCACCACCAGGGTTCCAGGGCAGTTCTGGCATTTACTTTGATTTTCATCTTTGGGCATATGTTTCAGCCAATCAAACAAAACAACTTTTAGAACCCTTCCTAACCCTTTGACTAAAACAATTAATCCAAACTCTGCTTTGTAGGCCTATATCAATAAACTCAGTCTGGTCCAACTTTATATTCTTTTTACCATGATCTTACGCCTTTAATATCCATTTCCATAAATATTTTCCAGATTTCCATCTATATAAACTAGACAAATCATGCAGTTCTTTTGGTGCATAGTGCACCTCCTTGCCGGTTACACTTTGTAGTTCATCTTTTGGAGCCTACTGAGACTTGAGTCTAGTTATAGGTTTAGAAGCAAAGAGTGGTGGTGGATTTAGGTCCCGAGGAGAATCACCACTACCTTGCAAAGCAACTACCTTAGGGAACCATTATAGGTTCTTTGTGTAAGGGAGGGTTGACCTCTTCAGTCAGGGGTGAAAAGACTTTTTCTACTGGCAAAGCAGACTTGTTAGAATTTAGGGGTCCAGATTCCCCAGATTCACTGGGATCCACCCATATGTTCTCATTTTAATTTTCAGGATCCCATTCCTCCATAATCAACGCCCTTACTTTACCAGAAGATATCCTGCAAGGTTGGGGATTCAATTTGCATTATAATTTAGCCACTCATAGGATGAGACTCTGGGTTTGGTTTCCCGAAATCTCGGCCCTGTGGCTACAGGAGGTAAGGGTTTCTTTCAGGGAAGATATAGAATCTTTTAAGGAGCCCTGCTGACACTCAACTACTAACCAAAAGGTTAGCGGTTCTAACCCAACCAGTGGCTTCGCAGGACAAAAGATGAGGATCTGCTCCCATAAATATTACTGCCTAGAAAACCCTATGGGGGCAGTTCTACTCTGTCACATGGGGTTGCTATCGGTCAAAAATCCAGTTGACGGCACACAACAATGTAGAAGCTTTCAGGTTATTTATCTGGAGCTTGAGATGGCAGTTTGAAGTCCTGAGCTTATTCTTCCCTTTGAAGAATTTGAAACCCTGAGCTCAATCAGCCAATTTCATCATACTCCTCTTTGTTGTTGTTAGGTGCTCTTTAGTTTTGCTAAAATGTTCTAAGGTAGCAAATACGTGGTCAGCTAGAACCAATTCAGAAAACTCACCCTCATGCTTCTGTCCCACTAGAACACTTCTGTATCAGTCAGTGTCATTCAGAGAAGCAGAACTAGTTGTTGTGTTGTTAGTTGCCATGGAGTTGGCTCTGACTCATGGTGACCTTATGAATAACAGAACAAAATATTGCCTGGTTTTGCTCCATCCTCATGATTGTTGGTATGTTTGAGCCCATTGTTGTGCCTATTGTGTCAATCAACCTCAATGAGGGTTTCCTTCATTTTCATTGGCCTTGTGCTCTGCTTTACCAAACATGATGTCCTTTTCTAGCGATTGGTCTTTCTTGATGACATGTCCAAAGAACTAATGTAGTTAGTTGCCATCAAGTCGATTCTGACTCATGTCAAACTAATA
>NW_004444175.1:2087451-2089220 GCF_000243295.1 Trichechus manatus latirostris
TATATATATGTATATGTATATGTATATATATCTGTATATGTGTGTGTATATATATATGTGTATATATGTGTGTGTGTGTATATATATATATATATATATATATATATGTTATTGCAAGGAATTGGCTTATGCGATCGTTGGGGCTGGGTAGGTAAATCTGAGATCCATAGGGCAGGCTGTCAGGTAGAGCAGGCTGGAACTCTCTGACACAGGCTAAACCCTCTGTCCACAGGCAGATTATTTTCTTCCTCAGGGAAACTGCACCTCTGCTTTTAAGGCCTTTCAACTGATTAAATCAGACTCACCCAGATTATCTAGGATAATCTCTCTTCCTTAAAGTCAAATGTTTATGGACTTCAATCACATCTACAGAATACCTTCACAGAAACATTCAGATTAGTGTTTGATTGAATAACTGGGGCCTGTAGCCTAGCCAAGTTAACATGTCAAAAGACTATCACCTTGATATATAGAGTTTTCTTATGTATTTAGCCTTATTACCTTGAGAAATAAGCCTAAATACAGAAAAAAAAAAAAAAAAACACCAAAAAACCTATGTGCAAGATTATTCAATTCAGTAGTTTCTAACGCTAAAATTCTGGAAATAGAAAAAATACTAACTAATAGGTGTACAAATGCCAGGTATTGAGATGATCAATTTGGACAAGGAGCCAAACTGAAAGTAACCATCAAGAGTTTATTCATTTACTGTGACAGTACAAGCAAGGGGCAAAATACAAAGCTTCTGTCTTAGTGTTCCGTTTTTCTCCATGTAATGGCACCTGGTGAGGTTCAGGTGATATGTAGAATAGATAGGATGGAGTCATCTCACTGCTGAGGTGCCCCAAACAAAATATTCCTGCCTTTTTGTGGACTTGGAAGGCAAAAAGTGTGGGGGAGGGAGTGGAGGAAGGGCTAGGAGTAGAAAACTATTGAGTTAACGGGGAGTAAACTGTCTCAGCCCAGGCCCCCCAAAAGGAGATCTGACGGAGTACCTGAAAAGTGCCTCAGCTGAAGCCCCTGATAAGGAGGTATCATAATGGAGGTAGTTGGATTGAGGGATGGAGGAGGAAGGGGGCGGTTGAGTCCTTGACTGCAACTCTCTCTGGAAGACTACCATGCACTGTCTGTACACCAAATCTTATGTGGGGAGGGCAGATTTTACCTGTGAGGCCTGTCAAGCAAAGGCTATGGTAGAACCTCAGATATCACACATGGAATTTTGGCCTGGAGCCTGACCTCTTAATAGCTAAGTGGTTAAATCATGACATATTTATATGAGAGAGATGTTATTAAAATGATGTTTTAAAATAATGTGGAAGAAATTTAATTTCATAATGTTAAATTAAAAATAAGGATACAAAGTGTATGATTATGACTTTTAATCATTTGACTGGAAAAAATGAGTATTTATCATAATGTTAGAAATGTTATCTTTGAATGATAACACTATTGCTGATTTTTTTCTTATTCTACTTGTATTTTTCAGATTATCCCTAAGAAGCATGAATTACTTTTATAACATAAAAATTAATGTTCTTAAAATGACTGTTATGAGTTTTCAAAATATCATGTTGGATTGAGGAAATTTTTATTTCCACTAAGTCAGTTAATTTTCTTAGTGTGACCGTAATATGTTTATTATTCCTTTCATTCTATTACAAATTTTTTTCTTTTTATTGTACTTCAGGTGAAGGCTTACAGAACAAATAGTTTCTCATGAAACAGTAGTACACATGTTGTTTTATGACATTGGTTAACAACCCCAC
>NW_004444175.1:2095656-2096874 GCF_000243295.1 Trichechus manatus latirostris
ACCATCCTGTCCTGTTTTTGTAAATGTTTTGATATTGTTTGCTGTCTTCAGGGCATTCAGTATTATTTTTCTCATTTATTGATTGTAGAGTTGTTTGTTTCATCCCCCTTTTATTTTTTTAAATTTGACTCTGAGCAGGTGGACTGTGTGTTCTTTGTTGTTTGCTCGTCTGTGGGCACAATACTTTTTGCCTCCTTCTCCAATTAGCAGGGTCAGTCACTCAGATATGATACGGCAGGGCAGGTCTAGCTGAAGAGGAGTTACTGGGATGGATTGTCTGTGGCACTTACTACAGCCACCAGGGCGGGTTGGTAATCAGTGCAGGGCAGGTTCCAGTAGGCCGTGCCTGTGCTGCTTGGTGATGTGTTGTCAAGTGCATGGTGCAGGTAGGCAGGATGCAGCGGGGAGATTGTTATGTGTGGAGCTAAGATGGATATGGAAGAGACGAGAGAGGAACAGGAGCCAAAAACATACAAACAAACAAAACAGAATGCTAGCTTGCTGTTGGAGTGGAGAAATGAGAGACTATGAAATGGAGAAAAACAGAAACGTGAAGAGGAAGAAAAGAAAAGAATGAATAAATAAAAATCGGAAAGGTTGAAGAACCGCAAAGTTCCCAGGGATCCCACCGGTGCAGCTATAAGGTCTGGGGAAGTCGCTCTAAGGTGTTGCAGTACAGCCTGGCTAGAAGGCGTAGAGGTATACAGTGCCAGGTATTCAGGGAACAGAAAGAGAAGGAAGGTACAGAGAGGTGAGAAACTGAACAATGAAGAAAGAGAAAAAGGAAAAAAGAAGGAAAAGAAAACAAAACAAATTAAAAAAAACAAACAGAAAGGCCCCCCGAAAACAGAAAAAAAAAAAAACCAACAAAAAAAGAAGTGCTCTCAGGGATCCCTCTGCACGTCTGTGCAAGCCGAAGGGGAAGTCCCCCCACCAAGCAGCACTGCCTGGCCAGAAAGGGCTCCCAACTCAAGAAAAGGAAAAGAAAACAAACAAACAATTCAAAACAAACAAATGAACAAAAGCCCCAGGATCCTACCAGTGCGGCAGCCCAGACTGGGAAGCAGTTCCACCCTCAAATGGAGCTCCACAGCCCCCCAGGAAGAAGCAAAGATGGCGCACGGAGCCAGGTATTTGAACGAAAGGAGGGGGAGGTGGCGAGAGGTAAGGAAGAATCAAAAGAAGCAGAAAAAAAAGCAACACTAAGAGCCAACAAAT
>NW_004444175.1:2097497-2111565 GCF_000243295.1 Trichechus manatus latirostris
CTCTTCATTTGATGTTTTAGGGTTTCAGGATTGTTGTATTCTCTGTTTGGCTTAGTTTTTCGGATCTTTGCTGTGGAGGGACGGCATGGTGCTTCTGCCTAGAGCGCCATTTTGCCGGAACTCCTGTTACAAATTTTTTAAAAATAATATTTTATTGTGTTTTTGGTGAAGGTTTATAAGTCAGTTAATTTTTAAATAATTTCTTCCAGTAAATTTGTAAAGTTTTATTATTGATGTTTAAACTTTTTTTTGCCGTGGTTACTATCATAAATTAGAACAGAAATATGCAGCTTACCTGGTGCACTTGTAAGAAAAGATGAAAAAAAAATACAGGCTTCAGATTCATAGGGATTCTTTATTACAAGTAAATACAAGAAATTTTCAGGCTAACATTTGTACAAATGTATTCTTCTTTAATATAACCCACTGTAGAGAAGTTCCAAGTTTTAATAGATGAATTACTTAAGTATATTATACTATATTAGAATCCCCCCAAAATTCCTTGAAATAAATGTCATTGTAGACATGATCACATAGAAAGTTTGTGTATATCCCTTTAGAATATTTTATATGTAATTTTTAAATGAAAAAGTCATAATACTAAACTATACTTCATATGCTCCTAACTATGTATAAAGTACATGTTTGCATATGTGTACATGTACGTGCATGCATGTATGTCTGTGTTTGTGTGTGTGTGTGTAATATACCAAATGGTTAACAGCGGTCATATCTGGGTGGTGAAATTACTGTTACATATTTTTTTCTGAATTTTCCAAACATTTTAGAGTGTATTACTTTTATAATCATACAGATGTTCTTTGAAAGTAATCTTAAAAAATTCATATAACTTTTAAAATAGTCTGCACAGAATTTTTAAGGTATGTATGTGGTATAGGAGCCCTGGTGGTGCAGCGGGTAAGAGCTCGGCTGCTAACCAAGAAGTTAGCAGATCGAATCCAACAGCCGCTACTTGGAAACCCTATGGAGTGGTTCTGCTCTCTCCTATAGAGTCAGTACGGGTTGGAGCCAACTTGACGGCAATGGGTTTTATCTGGTATATAAAAAGAATCAATAAACTATTGCAAATATGCTTGTTTGTACCTTTTAAGTGTTATATTTAAGAAATATTGCATGTAGCTCTCAGGCTTTTTCAACACAAAGAACTAAGAATTTTTGGTGTAGAATGATGCCATGTAGACAATAAATCTTGAATGAGTGAATGATCTCCTAATGCCCCTGCATATATGACATCTACTTCCTTCCAACCCTATCTGATACCCTACATTACCCTGCACTTCCCTCTGTCTCGTCTCCCCTCCCCCACTCCTGGGCTGAAAACTCCCTGAGTGCAGGGACTGCTTTGTTTCTGGTGTCTCGCCCAAAACTTAGGACGTAAATGGTATTCAGAAGGGCTGGTAAAACAAGCTATTGTATTTATCATTGACAAAACTATAATGATATATAAATATAAGAGAATGTCTATAAAGTTAAACATTCTTCTGCATGACTGTTTTATCATTTGTTTTTGACATAAACACATTCTGGTTCTTTAAACAGGAATCATGGGACTAGACCATAGTGCTGAGAATTCTTTTTTTATTGTTGTAAAATACAGATAACGCATTTGCCAATCCAACATTTTCCGTGTGTACAATTCGGCGAGACCAGTTACATCAATTATATTGTGCAACCATCACCAATATCTGTTGCCAACTTTTCCATCACCATAAACAGAAAGTCACTGCTTCCTAAACAGTGATTTCTCCTGTCCTCTCCTTTCTGCCCCTAGAAAGCATATTAAACCCTGATCTCTATACATTTCCCTATTCTAGGTATTTCATATTAGTGAGATCACACAATATTTGTCCTTTTGTGATTGACTTATGTTTTCAAGGTTCATCCAGGTTGTGGCATGTATCAGGACTTTATCTTTATGGCTGAGTAATATTCCATCATATGTATATACCACACTTTTATCCATTCATCAGTTGATGGACACTTGTGTTGTTTCCACCTTTTGCCTGTTGTGAATAAGGCCTCAGTGAACATTGGTGTATGTATGTCTGTTTGCATCACAGCTTTCAAGTCTCTCGGGTATATACCTAGAAGTGGAATTGCTGAGTGGTTAAGAGCTCAACTGCTAACCAAAAGGTCAGCAGTTCTAACCCACCAGCCGCTCCTTGGAAACCCTATGGGGTAGTTGTACTCTGTCTTATAGGATTGCTATGAGTTGGAATAGACTCCACAGCAATGGTTTTTTTCTTTTAATGATAGCTCTATGTTTAACTTTTTGATGAAACTTCTGGGAATTCTTAGAAAACGAGTCTTTCTGTTAGATCTTGATCCCTGCTTGAGCTTCTAGAGTACATAACAAAGTAAGTTTTTCTGTTGGGAGCACAGTTGAAAAGAGTTCTCTTTGAAAAATTTCCTTGGGCATCTGAAATTAAATTTACAACACTGGCTTGTACTATTAGAGCAAAATAAACTAAAGTGTGGACTGTCAAAGGAAAAAAAATCAGAAAATTTTATTGTAAATAAAGGCAAAAGTGATTGTATTCCTATATTATGGATTAGTACCTGTCTTCATTTAGCTCATGGTGAAGACTAAGAAGAAATATCAAAACACATTTCCCCCCTAGTTATCCATTTCAGAGGGGAATGGCCCATTTTAAAAGGCAGAACCCAGCATGCCTCCAGGCAGGCAGAGTGGAGATTGGATTCCACATTTTCCTTAAGGCCCACAGCTTACATTTTCTTTCTCTTTCTTCCATAGCTGGGAATATCCCATAATTTGGGAGTCTTCACAAAGCTGGCTGGGTAAATTTTGGCCCAGCCTAAAATCCTCTCTCCTCCCACTCTTTCTGCTACAAGTCAAACATATGCCTGAATTAAAAATGTACAGCTAAAGTAATTAAGGCTCCTACTAAATTATACATGTGTTTTTTAGAAAGGGAGTAACAGATTACCCTTCTACTCCTTGATATACCCCTTGTGGGTATTTCATTCATTCACTCATCCATCTGTTCATTCAACTGCCAAATATTTACTGAGTAGGCATACTTCTTGCTTCTATACTCCAGGTAGACTTCTACATTCTGGGGACCCAGGAACAAGTCTCTCCCATCATGGAACATACTTTATAGTGAGGAGCATGAACTAGAACAAATTTATGTGTATATATACATGAATATATGAGGGCAATAAATACCAACGGTGTGGAGATACAGAGTGATAGCTAGGGTTGTGGTTAGGGAAAGCTTTTCTGATAAGACACTTCAATGAAGTGAGAGAGCAAGTCATGTGAATATCTAAGGGAAGGGCATTCCAGGAAGACAGAACAGCAAATGTAAAGACCATGAGGTGGGGTTGTGCATGGTATATTCAGTGGAATATCAAGGAGACTAGTGAGGCTGGAGAGGGCTGAGGAGAGAGTGTTGTAGGAAACTACCTCAGAGAGGTGGGGATTGGGGAGGGACAGACTGTGTAATCAAGTGTGTATGTTCTGCACTTTACTGTGGGTTAAGTGGAAGTTGAGGGCTCAGGCGACGTGACATGCATTTAACTGTGATGGACTTATTCACTTAAGAATAGTTTACAAGTAAACAATATTTTTAAAATCTGAAGTACTGTGGTTAAGTCTTAAATGTAAGTACAGATTTTGTGCTTGCTCAGTATTTTAAATGTAAGATATTTGAATTAGAAGAAACTGTACGAATTATCAAGTTGTTTTTAGTTGCTGTTGAGTGGATGCCGACTCATGGCAATCCCACGTGTGCAGAACTGTTCCATAGGGTTTTCAAGGCTGTGACCTTTTGGAAGCAGATTGCCAAGCCTGTCTTCCAAGGTGCTTCTGGGTGGATTTGAACTGCCAGCATGAACAGTTTACACCACACAGGGACTCTTTCTTATTTCATAGATAAGTCAGCTAAGTTCTGTTGTTGTTGTTAGGTGCTGTCGAGTTGGTTCCGACTCATAGTGACCTTATGTACAACAGAACAAAACACTGCCTGGTCCTGCACCATCCTCACATTATTGCTATGTTTGAATCCATTGTAGCAGCCACTGTGTCAATCCATCTCATTGAGGGTCTTCCTGTTTTTTTGCTAACCCTGTACTTTACCAAGTATGATGTCCTTCTCCAGAGACTGGTCCCTCCTAATAACATGTCCACAGTAGAAACATTCTGGCTTCTAAGGAGCATTCTGGCGGTACCTCTTCCAAGACAAATTTGTTTTTTTGCCAGTCCAAGTACAGGTTCCTCGTTCCTCAAGAGCACAATTAAGTGTTCTGGAATTCCCATTCTTTGCAATGTTGTCTGTAATTTGTTATGATCCACGCAGTCAAATGCCTTTGCATAGTCAATAAAACACAGGTAAACATCTTTCTGGTATTCTCTGCTTTCAGCCAAGATCCGTCAGACGTCAGCAATGATTTCCCTCATTCCACATCCTCTTCTGAATCTGGCTTGTTTTTCTGGCAGGTCTCTGTCAATGTACTGCTGCAACCATTTTTGAATTATCTTCAGCAAAATTTTACTTTCGTGTGATATTAATGATATTGTGTGATAATTTCCACATTCCACTGAATCACCTTTCTTTGGAATGGGCACATATATGGACCTCTTGCAGTCGGTTGGCCAGGTAGCTGCCTTCCAAATATCTTCACATAGATGAATGATTGCTTCTAATGTTGCATCTGTTTTTTGAAACATCTCAATTGGCATTCCCTCAACTCCTGGAGCCTTGTTTGTTGCCACTACTTTCAGTGCAGCTTAGATTTCTTCCTTTAGTACCATTGGTTTTTAATCATATGCTACCTCCTGAAATAGTTGAACTTCAATCAATTCTTTTAGGTACCAAACCAAACTCGTTACTGTTGACTCGATTCCGACTCCTAGCAACCCTAACCTTTCAAACATAGCAATGATTGTGAAGATGGCGCAGGACTGGTCATTGTTTCATTTTGTTGTACATAGGGTCACCATGAGTCAGAACCCACTCGACAGCATCTAACAACAACAACACAAGTTTACCAATTTTTTGTTGGATTAATCTATAAATTACTGTGAGAGGATTATTAAAATTTTCCATAGTAATATTTATCAGTTTGATAAATGGTGGATACATAGTAAATATTATAATTTCTCTTTTCAGTTTTGTTAAATTTTTCTTTATATATTTAAAACTATGTTATTAGATGCAGTTAAGCTTGGAATGATAAACTTTTTAAAATTATTTATGTAGTGCTTTTCTTTAATCTGTTTAAACTTAAAGTCTATTTTGCCAATAGAAATATTGCTATACCAGCTTTCATTTGATACATAATACATTTTTGTCTCTTTTACTGTTTTGCTTTCAACCTTTTAGTATCCTTATGCTCTCAGTATGCGTGTGTATTTTTAATCCAGTCTGACAATGTTTTTTTTAACTGGAGTGTTTAGATAATCTTTGCTTATTGAAAATACATATACTTATTGAAGACATAGATATTTGAATCTATTTCATATTTTATGCTTTCATTTTATCCTGATTTTTTTCTGTTTCTTTTTTTTTTCTTCCCCTTGTCTTCTTTTGGAATAATTGAACTTTTCTTCTTATTTCATTTATTCCCTTCTAAGAGATTGGAATACATATGCTCTATTTCTATTCTTTTATGCCTCCCCAGAAACATAACATGCATATTTAATCTAATAAAATCTGAAGTTAATCAATATATGTACTGTCAACCAAACCATACGTGTAATTCAGAGTACTTTAAATATGATAATCACCATTGCACCACCACCAAATAATATCATGGTGTCCAGTAGGAAAAAGTAGAGCAGTGCAAGGGGAATCAGGAGTCTTCTCTGTCTCCTAGCAATATACTATCAATTTTTTTCATCTAAATAGATATATCTATATCAATTTTTTTAATGGTTTGGTAATATTCCATTAAATAAATGAACCATAATTTATTAAAAAATTCAATTACCTTATTATTCCCTTATATACTTAAGTTGTTTCCTATTTTTGCCAACTTTTCAATGAGCAACTTTGCATTTTCAACTTTGTTTACTTGTTGCATTACTTCCTTGGTGTAAATTTCTAGATACAGTATTGCTAAGTCAATTTCAAATTTTCAAGATTTCTAAGTCTTTAGAATATTTTTGGTCATTTGGCTTTCTGAAAAATGATCGAATGTATTCTTTTGACACACTAACTCTACCCTGTTGGTCAATAAATCCAAGTATTATCCAAGCTGCATAATGCCAAAGGGTATTTAGCCAGATGTGGAGAAAGAACAAGTCTACTCTCCAGAATCCTTGGGGATGTGTGCATAATGGTCTTCCCCCACAAGACAAACAAAACAAAGATACAGTAAACATTCAAAGAAAACTTTGAAAGTCTACAACCTGCTATTCTTTGGTTTCAGCATATCATGATGATTATTAGGCCATTTGAAAATGATGGTCCAGGTTATTCTGCTGAGATAAAACATATTTCTCTTCTCCAAAGACGTTAGACTTTATTTCTTCCATCTGAATGTTCTTTACAGTGTTGCCTCTGGAGAAAAGTAAAGAATTAAAAGCAAGGCAGAGTTTCTGGTAGAACAGCATGATCTGCACCATTAAATGTACTCTGCCTTTCCTCTGTTTTTCCCCTAGTAAATAATTTTTCAGGAAAAAAAAAATACGGATAGAATTATTTTGTTTAATTTCTGTGTAGTTTAATTTGGAAACATTCATAAACCAACATGGCAAAATGATTTAGGGCAAGAGAAAAAGGTGACGTTGACCTTGACCAAAATTCAGGCAATCACTCATGGTTGGCTCTGTCAGAGAAACTGAAAATCTGTGGCAGCAGAAGCAATTAAGAGGTTTCAACACCCAGTTATCTTCATACATGGTCCAGGGCTTGCTGGCAGCGGGTGAGGAGGGGGTATGTTCAAAAAATAGAGTTGTGTCCTGAGAAGAACATTTAATAGCTTCAGTTATTCCAACTATCAACCTGGAACATGGTATCACTCAGAGGCAGTAGAACATAGTGATCAACAGCTTGGGCTTTTAAGTTGAGCAAAGTTTTGTCTCATAATTCAAGGAGCCTAGATTCTGAAAATTTTTAATATCTAAAGGTAAGACTTTAATCTTCAGAAAGCTTCTCTTGAAAGCAGTCATGCTGCCAGTTGAGAAGAAGAGTGAAGATGCCTTTGAATCTAGGCTTTGTCGTTTATTACGGCTCTGATCTTGGATGTTATTTAACCTCTCTCAGCCTGGGTGAGCTCATATTTAAAGTGGGAATAATAATGCCTATTCCCCGGGGTTGCTGTGAATATTAAATTAGACCATATGTGTAAAGCACTCAGCAGAATGCCTGACAAAGGATGCTATAGCTATGATCACATTGTTATGATGATTTACGTTTCTAGAACTCAAATTCAAGTTGGAGCTGAAGAAAATTAAAACAAGTCCAAGAGAGCCAAAGTATGACCTTGAGTATCTCCCACCTGAATTTAGATACCATCTCAAGAATAGATTTGATGTATTGAACAAGAAAACAAAAGGTCATTAAAAAGACAGGAAAGAAAGAAAAGACCAAAATGGATGTCAGAAGAGACTCTGAAACTTGCTCTTGAACATAGAGTAGCTAAAGCAAACAGAAGAAATGATGAAGAAAAGGAGCTAAAAAGGAGATTTCAAAGGGCAGCCTAAGAAGACAAAGTATTATAATGAAATGTGCAAAGACATGGAGTTAGAAAACCAAAAGGAAGGAACACGCTCAGCATATCTCAAGCTCAAGGAACTGAAGACAAAATTCAAGCCTTGAGTTGCAATATCGAAGGATTCCATGGGCAAAAAATTGAGTGATGCAGGAAGCAACAAAAAAATGATGGAAAGAACACGGAATCACTGTACTTTGTTTTTTGCCAATAACTTCAATGCAGCTTGGATTTCTTCCTTCAGTACTATTGGTTCTTGATCATATGTTACTGCCTGAAATGGTACAGTGACTCTGTGTATTTCTTCCATCTTCTTTTGATGCTTTCTGTGTTGTTCAATATTTTATCTATAGAATACTTCAATACTGCAACTCAAGGCTTGAATTTTTTCTTCATTTCTTTCGTCTTGAGAAATGTTGAGTGTTTTCTTCTCTTTTGGTTTTCTAACTCCAGGTCTTTGCACACTTCATTATAATACTTTACTTTGTCTTCTTGAACCGCCCTTTGAAATCTTCTGTTCAGCTCTTTTACTTCATCATTTCTTCGTTTTAGCTAATTTATGCTCAAGAGCAAGTTTAAGAGTCTATTCTGACATCCATTTTGGTATTTTCTTTCTTTCCTGTCTTTTCAATGACCGTTTGCTTTCTTCGTGTATGATGTTCTTGATGTCATCCCACAACTCATCCAGCCTTCAATCATTAGTGTTCAATGCATCAAATCTATTCTTTAGATGGTCTCTAAATTAAGGTGTGATATACTCAAGGTCATACTTTGGCTCTCATTGACTTGTTTTAATTGTCTTCAGTTTCAACTTGAACTTGCATATGAGTAACTGATGGCCTGTTCTGCAGTAGGCCCCTGGCCTTGTTCTGATTATATTGAACTTCTCCATTGTTTCTTTCCACAGATGTAGTTGATTTGATTCCTGTGTATTCTATCTGGCAAGGTCCACATGTATAGTTGCACTTTATGTGGTCTTAAAAAAAAGTATTTGCAATGAAGAAGTCTTTGGTCTTGCAAAATTCTATCATGTGATCTCTGGCATCATTTCTATCACCAAGGCCATATTTCCAACTACTGATCCTTCTTCTTTTTTTTCACCTTTTGTATTCCAATCACCAGTAATTATCAATGCATCCTGATTGCACATTTGCTCAATTTCAGACTTTAGAAGTTGGTAAAAATCTTCAATTTCTTCATCTTTGGCATGAGTAATTGTTTTGTAAATTTGAATAATAGTTGTATTAATTGGTCTTCCTTGTTACTCATTACTCAATTGCCATCGAGTCGGTTCCAACTCATAGCGATTCCTATAGGATAGAGTAGAACTACCCCACAGGGTTTCCAAGGAGTAGCTGGTGGATTCGAACTGCTGACCTTTTGGTTAGCAGCCGTAGCTCGCTGTAGCTCTTAACCACTGTGCCGCCAGGGCTCCGGTCTTCCTTGTAGGTGTATGGATATTATCCTATCACTGAAGGCGTTGTGCTTCACACTAGATGTTGAAATGTTCTTTTCGACAATGGATATGATGCCATTCCTCTTCAATTTGTCATCCCTGCCATAGTATACCATATGATTGTCTAATTCAAAATGGCCAATACCAGTCCATTTCAGCTCACTAATTCCTAGGATATTGAGCCTTATGCTTTCATTTCATTTTTGACGACTTCCAACTTTCCTAAATTCATAGTTTGTACATTCCATGTTACAATAAGTCATGGATGTCTGCAGTTGTTTCCCTTCATTTTGAGTTGTGCCACATCAGCAAATGGGGATCCCGAAAGCTTTACTCCATCCATGTCATTAATGTCGACTCTACTTTGAAAAGGCAATTCTTCCCCAGTCATATTTCGAGTGCCTTCCAACCTAAAGGGCTCATCTTCTGGCACTATATCAGACAATGCTCTGCTGTTATTCATAAGGTTTTCACTGGCTAATTTTTTTTAGAAGTAGACTGACAGGTCCTTCATCCTATCCTGTCTTAATCTGGAAGCTCCGTTGACACTTGTCCACCATGGGTGACCCTACTGGTATTTGAAATAGTGATGGCTTAGCTTCCAGCATCACAGCAACACACAAGCCACCACAGTAGGACAAACTGACAGACAAGTGGTGGCAAAGATATAGAAGTATAATAGCACAATCAATAAGCTAAACCCGATAGACATATGCAGAAAACAGAACCCTGCAATGCTGTATATACATTCTTTTGAAGCTCATATGGATTATTTATAAAAATTGACTGTATTTTGAGTCATAGAACAAGAATTCAAAGAATCAATATTATATAGTGTTTCTGACCTTATGACAATTATTTAGAAATCATAAAATCATAAGATAACAACCCCCCGCCCCCCCAAAATTTGGAAATTGGAAAAAAAAAAACTTCAATAGCTTATTGGTCAAAGAAGAAATCATATTGTAAATGAGAAAAAATTTTATCTAGAATGAGAGAGCTTGAGAGAATTTATAGCCTTAAGTGATTGTATTATAAAAGAAGAAATTTAAAAATTATCGACCTAATCAGGTCATTTTAGAAGTGAGAAAAAGCACAGTAGAATAAACATAAATAAAGTAAAAGGAAGGAAATAATAAAGATAACGAAGAAATCAATAAAATTAAAAATATGATACAATGAAGAGAATCAAGAAATAAAAAGTTCTTTGAAATGACCGATAAAATTACCAAATAGCATGATTTTTATAAAAAGAGAGAAAACACAAATAAAATAAGGAATGAAAAAGAGAACATAAGTACAGATACAGCTGAGATGAAATAAAGATAAGAAAAAATTACTAACAACTTCATGCCAATAAATTTAAAAAAAAAGTGAGCGAATTCCTAGAAAAATGATTACCAAAATTGACTTAAGAAGGATTTAAAAACTGAATCTGTAGTTATATATCTTCCCACAAAGAAAGCACCAAGCCAGATCTTTTTTGGTTGAGATCTATCTAACGTTTAAGGAAGACATAATTCCAATCATAAACAAATTATTTCAAATACTCTTTAATTCATTTTATGAGGATGGTACAACCTTGATACCTAAACCAAAGAAGGTATAAGAGAATGGGAAATTGCAGACTAGTCAGTCTCATTCATGAGAATAGGTGCAAAAATTTTAAATAGACTCTAAGGAAACCAAATGCAGCAGTATACAAAAAGTGTAATATGCATTTCCCCAGTTGAGTTTATCCAAGGAATGCAAAAATTATTCAATATTATAACATCTTTAAGCATCCTTCACTACATTACAGATTAAAATATGAACTTATAATGGAACTATATGCCCATATTAAAATAAAAAACTGCTTATCAAAAGTTACCTTAAACAAAGGGAAACACAAGACTCAATGTCAGAGAAGAAATTTGCAACATATGTAACTGGCAAAGGAATGTTATCTAAAATATAAAAATTTCCTACTAAAAATCAGTAAGACAAAGACAAGCAACCTTACAGAAAAATGGGCAAATGACACAACAAGGCATTGCACAGAAGAGGAACAGAAACAGCCAAAAATTATAAAAAGATGTGTAACCTCATTAGTAATCAGGAATGTGCACATTAGAACCGTAATGCAGCACTGTTTTATGTCCATTAAAGTTGCAGAAATAAAATGTATGATAATACCAAGTGTTGCTGAGGATGTGGAAAAAACCGAAACTTTTAAACACTGATGATCAAGATATAATTGGTCCAAAACCTTGGAAAACTATTTGGAATTATCTAGTAATGTTGAAGATGTGCAAACTTTACCACCTAGCAATTCCATTCCTACTTATGTACCAAAGCAAAACCAATAACAAAACTCTTGCACCTGTGGACCAGGAGACATGTAGAAGAATATTTATAGTTGCATTGTATATGATAGCCCCAATCTGGAAGCAACCCAAATGCTCAATGGCCGGAGACTAAAACAAAACAACATCCCCCCCAACCCAAAAACAAACAAAAAAACAGTTGCCGTTGAGTTGATTCCAACTCATGGTGACCCCAGTCACTTCAGAAAAGAACTGTGCTCTGTAGGGTTTTTGTAACTGTGACCTTTCAGAAGCAGATTGCTAAGAGACTAGACAAACAAATCGTGGCACATTCATACTGTGGAATACCATACTGCAGTGGAAAATGAATGAAACTGCAGCTACTCACATCAACATGGAGGCATCTCACAAAGGAAACATGGAGAAAGCTAATTGTAGAGACTACCAACAGTATGATTCTGTTTGTACAAACATAAAAGACAGGAAAAATTAAACAATGTAGTTTTGGAATTTTAAATCCATGTGGTAAAATATAAAAAAATAAGGTAATAAGACCCACTATTTAGGACTCGGAGAAGAGAGGGATGAAGTGAGGGCAGGACTGCCTTCTTGTTATATTATCTGTGAATGATGATCCCCGAAGCTGTAAAACGCAGCGGCCCCGGGGAGGGGCACAGGGGCTTCATCGTTAATGGTAATGTTCGCTGGGTGGTTGATCACAATATATATCCTTTTGCTTGTTTTAAAAAAAAAAAGCATAGCACAAAAGAAAATTAATGAAATAGAAAAGGGAGTGTAAAAACCTGCAGATAGAGAATGTGAATTCTTGTTCCAGCTCTACCTCTAACATAGAACTATGTCATCTTTGGCAAGTCACTTAGCCTCTCTGTGCCTCATTTTTCTCGTTTTAATAAATGGTTATAACAAATTTGGCCCTACCTATTTTATAGGATTGCGTGAGGATCAAGCATACTTGAAAGCATTTTGTATTACTAACAAAATGAGGTATTCACATGCAACACAATTTTCCTACATATGAACTCAAAGCTTTCTCTCTCCAAACTAGTATTCAAAATCTGCTCGATGACAGGTGAGAATGATCCATTTAATCATATGCTCTTCTTCTGCCAGTTATGGTGTTCTGTATAGTTATTAGCCAGACTTTCTAAAGCTGTAGCAGCTGGGATATAGTTGGCCTTGGAGACAGTACTGACCTTGGAGTTAGAAAACTTGGTTTTGAATCCTGGCTTTGTCATTTACTAACTGAGATATTGGCAATTTACTTTCCACTTCTGCCCTTAAGGTTTCTTAAAATGGTGGTTTTATTACCATTGTTCTAACACAGGAATTGTAATATTCTCTTATGAGCCAGTGGGGCTCTCCTTCATTTTGCGTATCCATGTTGGCTGCACTGGTTTCAGCAACAGCAGCAGCAGCACAGTTTCCTTGCCCAGCTCATTCAAACTAGTGGTGCCTTTTCATCGTTATGAGAAACACACCCAACCTGATTGTTTTCTTCTGTGTTGGCAGTCCATCTGCAGACAATGGCCTATTCTGCCTTTTAATACTTGGCTTTCTGGTGGACCATTTATGAGGCAGTGAACACATGTTCTTCTTATGAGAAGCTGCCACCTTCTCTCTCATCCTTCTGCACCTCACACTACTAGTTAGCAGCAAACAGTCTAACCAAGGTGACGGCTAGTATGTCTGATTGTAATCATATAAATGCAGCCACTGAAGGAGTGAGCAAAGTTAATGACCCCTGGGATCCTTATCTCTACTTTGTGTGAGCTTCTATGGATTAAGGGTTAGTATCAGTAGATTGTATTATTTTGATGATAAAAATCTAGAAACAATACAATGGGATCCCATGTTCTTTACCTAGTTTTCCCCAAAGTTAACATTCTGCAAAACTATGGTACAATATCACTACTGATCTTACTCACATTTCCTTGTTTTACTTGTACTTATGTGTGTGTATTTAGTTCTATGCAATTTATTGTCACACATGTAGATCTGTGTATCCACACCATGTTAAGATAAAGAATAGATTCATCAACACAAGGATTCCTTGGGCTGCTCTTTTGATAACAATACACACACCTTCCCCTATTCCTAATCCCTGGCAACCACTAATTTGTTCTCCATTTCTGTAATTTTGTCATTTTAAGAATGTTATATAAATGGAAAGGAGCCCTCGTGGTGCAGTGGTTAAGCTCTCCGCTGCTAACTGAAAGGTTGGTGGTTAGAACTCACCCAGTGGCTCTGTGGGAGAAAGATATGGTGATCTGCTCCCATGAAGATTACATCCTAGAAAATCCAATGGGGCAGCTCTATTCTGTCACGTGGAGTCACTATGAGTCAGAATCAACTTGTTGGCACACAACAACAACATATAAATGGAATAATATAGTGTGTAACCTTTTGGGATTAACTTTTTTCACTCAAAATAATTCCCTTGGGATTCATCCAAGTTGTTGCATGTATCAATACCATATTTTTTTAAAAATATTTTATTGTACTTCAGGTGAAGGCTTACAGAACAGATAGTTTCTCATGTAACAGTAACACACATGCCGTTTTATGACATTGGTTAACAACCCCA
>NW_004444175.1:2117506-2126223 GCF_000243295.1 Trichechus manatus latirostris
GAGTTCTTTATCTCTTCATTTGATGTTCTAGCGTTTCAGGATTGTTGATTCTCTGTTTGGCTTAGTTTTTCGGATCTTTGTTGTGGAGGGACGGCATGGTGCTTCTGCCTAGAGCGCCATCTTGCCGGAGTCTCCTCAATACCGTATTTTTAATGAAAATAGCACACATCTTCTATGTTTGTTTGCCAACCATACCCTCCCCCCACAAGTTATTTTTGTAGACATATTATGCTAATTTGTTTTACAGCAACATGTAAAAACAATTGGCATAGAAGGGCTTATAAAAATACCTAGCAGGGGGAGGGCGCAGTTGGCAAACAAGTATAGAAGTTACGTGTTGTGTAAAAATATGGTAGTTTATTCCTTTTTATTTCTTAGTAGTATTCCATGGTGTAGATAAATCACAGTTTGTTTAAACATTCAGCTACGGAAAAACATTTGGATAGTTTCCAGTTTGGCTATTATGAACAGAGCTGCTATAAATATCTGTGTATATATTTTTCTGTGTACCTAAGTATTCATTTCTCTGGGATAAACGCCGAAGAATTCAATTGCTGGGTAATATGGCAGTTACATGTCTAGTTTTATAAGAAACTACCAGACTATTTTCCAGAGTTATTGTACCATTTAATATTTCCATAAGCAATGTACAAGTGATCCAGTTTCTCTGCATTCTCACCAACATTTGGTGTGTCAATCTTTTTTGTCATTTTGATAGGTGTACAGTAATCTCATTGTGGTTTTAGTTTTTATTTTCCTAATAATGAATACTGTTGAGCATCTTTTCACATGCTTATTAAGCATTTGCATATCTTCTTCAATGAAATGTCTGTTCATGTATTTTGCCCATTTTCTAATTGGATTGCTTATTTTTTACTGTTGAGTTTTGAGAGTTTTTTTTTTTTTTTTTAATATTCTAGATAGTAGTCCTTTGTCATATATGTGGTTTGCAAATACTTTCTCCTAGTCTGTAGCTTGTTTTTTCATCCTTTTCACATAGTCTTTTGCAGAGCAAATGTTTTTAGTTTTCATGAAGTCCAATTTGTCAGTTTTTTACATTGATTTTGCTTTTGGTGCCAAGCATAAGAACTCTTTGCTTAGCCTTATATGATGAAGATTTTCTTCTAAAAATTTTATAGTTTTATGTTTTACATTTAAGTCTTTGATCTATTTTGAGTTAATTTTTCTTTAAGGTCTGACGTTAGGTTTAGGCCCCCCCTTTTTTTTTTTTTGCCTGTGGATGTCCAATTGCTCCAGCATCATTTGTTTAAAAAGCTATTCTTCCTCTACTGAATTGATTTTTCACTTTTGTAAAAAATTTGCTAGGTGTATTTGTGTTGGCATATTTCTGGGTTCTCTCTTCTGTTCCATTGATCTATGTCTATCCCTCTGTCAATACCACACAGCCTTGATTACCATAGTTATATAGTAAACCTTAATATCAAATAGAGTGATTCCTCCTACTTCATTTTTTTTCTTCAAGATTGTTTTGGCTAGTCTAGGTCTTATGCCTTTCCATATAAATTTTGGAATAAGCTTATCTATGTGTATAAAAACCTTGCTGGGATTTTGATAGGAATTGCATTACACCTGTAGATCACTTTAGGAGGGTGTTGGCATTTTTGTTATGTTGAGTCTTCTAGTTCATGGACATAGCACATGTCTCCATTTATTTAGTTCTTTTTTGATTTCTTAGAAGTAATTTTGTTAACCATCATAAATGAATCTAATACTCAGAGAACCTCACACTGATGTGACTTCCAATATAATAGTAAATTTTTTGGGCAACCCCATCACATTTTGGTGTGAAATGAAAATCTAAGCATATCCTTCAGACCATGGAATTGATCGAAACAGTTTGCAAGCCACTTTCCACATTATGGCACATAGGTACATTGAAAAGGTCCATCAATAGCAGTTACGAACAGTTTTGCACTTGTTGTGTTAGTTGCTGTCGAGCTGGCTATGATTCATAGCCACTTAATGTACAACAGAATGAAACGTTGCCCAGTCCTGTGCCATCTTCATGACTATTGGTATGTTTGAGTCCTTTGTTTTGGCTATTGTGTCTATCTATCTTATTGAGGATTTCCCTCGTTTTCACCGACCTTCTACTTTACCAACCATGATGTCCTTTTCTAGAGATTGGTCTCTCCTGATGATGTGCCAAAAGTAAGCAAGACAAAGTCTCACTATTCTCTCTCCTAAGAAGCATTCTGGTTGTATTTATTCTAAGACTTATTTGTTCATTCTTCTGGCAGTCCATGGCATATTCAATATTCCTCACTAATACCACAATTCAAATGTATCAATTCTTTCTCTATCTCCCTTTTCTATTGTCCAGCTTTCACAAGCATGTAAAGTGATTGAGAAGACAGTGACTTGGCTTAGGCACACCTTAGTCATCAAAGTGATATCTTGGCTTTTTAAATCTTTGAAGAGTGTTTTTTTTTTTTTTGGCAGCAAATTTGTCCGGTGCATATGTCATTTGATTTCTTGACTGCTGCTTCCATAGATGTTGATTGTTAATCCAAGTAGAATGAAATCATTAACAACTTTAATTTCCCTTTAATTTATCATGATACTGTTTATTGGTCCAAGTTTTACACTAGTATAAGTATAATGTAGCATTTATTTTTCATTTCATTATTTACTCATTCTTGTGTTTATTTATGTGTATCGTAAATTCAAGAGTGAAAGTTTGAAAAGATACATTGTAGGCACTGTGGCAATGATCCTATGTTCCCTGACAGAAGTGCTTTCCAGGGACAGAGCTCTCACTCTGTATTTGCCAGTTTGCTTGTATATATTCCCAAACAGACTGTAAACTACATGAAGATACCAATATAGTAGATGTTCATTACATATTTTTAAAGTATACAGCAAATCACATGATTCTGGGGATTTTTTCTTGCTTTTTTCCTCCTTTATATACTAGATTACATTTTGTTGACTTTCCTGTGCTATTTGAAACCATCTCTATCCCTGACTTCCTAGAATATTACTATCTCCTAGTTTATCTCTTACTTTTAAAAAAATATTGTGGTAAATATATATAACAAAACATTTGCCGTTTGAACCATTTTTATATGTGCAATTCAGTGACATTAATTATGTTCACCATGTTATGCAACCATCGCCATTATCCATTTACAAATTTTTCCGTCACCCCTAACAGAAATTTAGTTTCCTTTATTGACTTTTTTTTTTAAAACTAGTCCTTTATTGTGCGTATTCCTTGAGTTCTATTCTTGGGCCCACTACTATTTCACGTTGTAGGGAAGATCGCTCATTACTTTGCTCAGCATTTATTCCTTTTAGGAACTGCTTCTCTCCCATTACATAGGATTATAGCAGGGCTTTCATGGTTGGTACCTGACACAATCAGAGGCTTAACTAGGGTATGGCAAGTATGGCAGGTATTGCACCAGCCCTGTGACAGCACTGAGCAGTTTCTATTAACCCAGTACGGCTAGTGGGGTATCTATGGAAAATGGTGCCTATGGCAGGGACTGAAATTGCTCCTCTGTCCTAACATCTGACACCCCTCTTTTGGATAACATTACCATAGTATCAACTCAAAAATACAAGCCAGACGTGTTAATCCTTTTGTTAGCACATTACTGTGCTTGAGGAAGGACATTGGGCTGTACCTGGTTAATAGAAACTGCTCAGTGGCACTATGCACCCAGGGCCAGTCCAATACCCTGCCCAGTCTGGCCAAGCGGAAAAACTCATATGAATATAGTGATTGGTCTAGGAAT
The DNA here is from genome assembly GCF_000243295.1 of Trichechus manatus latirostris. Taxonomy (NCBI): domain Eukaryota; kingdom Metazoa; phylum Chordata; class Mammalia; order Sirenia; family Trichechidae; genus Trichechus; species Trichechus manatus. The sequence continues at coordinate 2,121,271 of NW_004444175.1, forward strand.
GGACACATGACCAAAGCAGGGTTGATCAGAGTCGTTTTAAGTTTTTATATGGATGCTGGAAGAGTAAGGTCATTTTTTAAAATCTGGGGTTGTAAACTGAGACTCAATCATTCAACAACTCTTACTGAGTGCTTAGTCTGTGGCAAACTCTGTCTGTGGGCTCCGAATGACATGAACTCGGAGCTGTCTGTGGCCACGTGCGCTGCCACAGGGAGACAGCCTACTTGAGAATGAGGCAAGCACGGGGAAAAGCATCCAGAAGTGTTAGAAAAGAAAGACCCTCCTAACCTTATTTGAGCGTCTAGATCTAGCTGTGCCTGATGCTTATATTGGACTCTAGTTAATAAGAAGCCATGAGATTAAGATTTTCACTCAGGTTTATCACTAAGTAATATACATGCCTTGATCCTAATCATTTTAAAATCTGGATCTTTTTTGTTTGTGCTTTAGGTGAAAGTTTACAGCTCAAGTTAATTTCTCATTCAAAAATTTATACACATATTGTTTTGTGACATAGGTTGAAATCCCTACAATGTGACGGCACGCTCCCCCTTTCCACCCTGGGTCCCCTGTGTCCATTTGTCCAGTTCCTGTCCCTTCCTGCCTTCTCATCCTGCTTTTGGACAGAAGCTGCCCATTCGATCTCATGTGTTTGATTGAACTAACAAGCGTGTTCCTCACGTGTGTTATTTTTTGTTTTATAGGCCTGTCTGATCTCTGTCTGAAAAGCGGGCTTTGGGAACGGTTTCAGTTCTGGGTTAGCAGAGCGTCTGGGAGCCATAGTTTTGGGGGTAAAATCTGGATCTTTAATTCTTCTACACACTTATCTTTATTCCAATGATTTATGAAAAAATATATCCAAAAGTAAAATAATTATCATAATTTACGAGAATATAAACTCCGTGAGGCCAAGGACTTTGTTTTGTTCCTTATGTCCAGTTCTTCTGGTCTCATGGTAAAGGAGGCAGTTGTTCTTGGTGGTAAGTAACCACACATTCCACATCCTCCGCCTATTCCTGAGTCTCCTTCTTCCTCTGTGCCTTGGATGGCCGCTTGCAAGCTTTTAAGACCCCAGGCACTATGCACCAAACTAGGAGGTAAAACAGGAGCACTAAACACATTATTAGGCCGATTAACTGAGATATCCCATGAAACTGTGATCCTAAACCTCCAAACCAAGGAACAAATCCCATGAGGTGTTTGGTTGTACATAAGCGGCCACAGCAGCTACTTTTTGTTGTTGTTGTAAATATATCTGTCACACAGCTTTTGCCAATTCAGCGTTTTATAGGTGTACAATTTATTGACAGCAATTACAGTAATTGGCTGTGCAACTAACAGTACCCTTAATCAATGTGATTTTTCTGTTACTGTTAAGTCCCCCTTTCCCTCTCCCTCCAGCCCCTGGTAATCACTAATAAACTTTGTTCTCTATACATTTGTCTTTTCTTGTCTTTTTATGTAAGTGAGGTCATACAATATTTGTCCTTTTGTGATTGACTTATTTCACTCAGCATAATGTCTTCAAGTTCCGCCATATTGTGGCATGTATCAAGACTTCATTTCTCCTACTGGCTGAGTGAGTAGTATTCCACTGTATGTATGTACCACATTTTGTTTATCCATTCATCTGTTGATGGGCATTTATATTGTTTCCACCTTTTGGCTATTGTGAATAGTGCTACAATGAACATTTGGGTACAAGTCTCTGAGTCTCTGCTTTCAAGTCTTTTGGATGTATACTGAGGAGTGGAATTGCTGGAGCATATGGTAGTTCTGTTTTTAGCTTTTTGAGGAATTGCCACATTGTTCTTCACATCAGCTTTGCTGTTTTGCATCCTTACCCACCAGCAGTGGGTAAGAGGTCCAGTTTCCACACATTTTCACCAATATTTGTTATTTTCGTTTTTTTTAATCTTCGCTGTTCTAGTGAGAGTGAAATGGTATTTCAGTGTAGGTTTAATTTACATCTCTCTGATGGCTAATAATGTTGAGCATCTTTTCACGTGTTTGGTAGCCATTTGGATATTCTCTTTGGTTAAATGTCTATTTAAGTCCTTCACCCATTTTATGATTGGGTTATTTGTCTTTTTGTTGTTGTCAAAGTTTTATATATATATTGTTTACTAAATTCTTATCAGATAAATGGTTTCTGAAGAGATTCTCCCAATCGGTAGCTTGTCTTTTCATTGTTTTTTGTAAAGTCTGTTGATGAACAAAAGTTTTTAATTTTTATAAATTCTCGTTTATTTGTCTTTTGCTGTTTGTGCTTTTCTTATTATATTAGATGATCCATTTTAAAAAGCTAGGCCCAACAGCTTTGCCCCTGCATTTTCTTTTAAGAATTTTATGGTTTTAGTTTTCACATTTAGGTCCTTAATCCATTTGGAATTTGTTTTTGTGTATGATGTGAGGGATGGATACTGTTTCATTTTTCACATGTGGAAATCCAATTTTCCCAACACTATTTACTGAAGAGACTTTTATCCCCATCAAATGGACTTAGCACCCTTGTGAAAAATCAGTTGACCACAGATGTATTGGTTTATTTCTGGACTCAATTCTATTCCATTGGTCTGTGTGTCTATTGTTATACCAGTACCAGGCTGTTTTGATTACTGTAGCTGTATAATATGTTTAAAAACCAGAAGTGTGAGTCCTCCTACTTTGTTCTTCTCTTTCAACTTGTCTTTAACTATTTGGGGCCTCTTGTCACTCCATATAAAGACAAGGATTTTTTTTTTTTCATTTCTGTAAAGTAGGCTGTTGAATTTTGATAAGGATTTCATTGAATCTATAGACCACTTTGGGTAGTATTGACATCTCAACAGTATTAAGCCTTCTAATCCATGAACATGGAACATCTTTCCATTTATTTAAGTCTTCTTAAATTCTTTCAGCAGTTTTATAATTTTCATTGTATAAGTCCTTCATTATATAGGTCCCTTCCGTCTTTGCATTCCATAATTCATTGCAACGTCTCACAGAACTCACGAACCATATCTCAAGGAAATGGCTCATGTGGTTTTAGAGGCTGGCGAGTCCAAATCTGTGGGTCAGGCATCAGGCTGGAAGTTCTTCCCAATCCATGTGGCTGCAGAGGCTGTAAGAAAGAGTGGAATGTCCCCATAAGGTTTCTAAGGCTGTAAACCTTTATGCAAACAGACTGCCACATCTTTCTCCCAAGGAGTGGCTGGTGGGTTCAAACTGGTGACCTTTCAGTTAGCAGCCAAGTGTTTTAACCACTGCACCACCGGGGATCCTATAAGTCCTTCATGTCCCTGGTTAGATTTATTCCTAGGTATTTTATTCTCTTAGATGCTATTGTAAATGGAATCCATTCCCTAGTTTCTTTTTCAGATTTCTCATTGCTGGTGTATAGAAATCCAACTGATTTTTGTTTATTGACCTTGTATCCTGCAAATTTGCTAAATTTCTCCATTATATAATATATAGAAGCTTTCTTGCAGACTTTTTGGGATTTTCTATATATAGGATCCTATCATCTGGGAAGAGAGATAATTTTACTTCTTTTTTTCCCAATCTGGATACTTTTATTTCTTTTTCTTGTCTTATTGCTGCAGCCAGGACTTCTAATACAATATTGAATGCAAGTAGTAAGAGCAGGCATCTTTGTCTTGTTCCCAATTTCAAGGGGAAAGCTCTCCGCCTTTCTCCATTAAGTATACTGTTAGCTGTTGACTTTTCATATATGCCCTGAATCATACTGAAGAATTTCCCTTCTATTCCAATCTTCTTTGGGGTTTTTGTCAAGAAATGGTGTTGGATTTTATCAAATGCTTTTTCTACATCAATAGAGATGATCATGTGTTTGTTTTTCCTTTTTTGTATTGATGTGGCATATTATGTTGATTGATTTTCTAATACTGAACCATCCCTGAATTCCTGGAATAAATCCCTCTTGGTCATGGTGTATGACTCTTTTAATATGCTGTTGGATTCTGTTCATTAGTATATAGCTGAGAATTTTTGCATTTGTATTCATAAGAGGTACTGGCCTGTAGTTTTCTTTTCTTGTGGTGTCTTTGTCTGGTTTTGGTATCTGTGTCATATTTGCTTCATAGAATAAATTAAGGAGTATTTCTTCCTTCTCTATCTCTTGGAACAGTTTAAACAGCATTGGTTTAAACTCATTCTTGTCATCGTTAGTGAGTGTTTACCTTAGCGAGTCTCAGGGATGTTGGAATGTGAGGCTTGAGGAGTGAGTTTATCAGAATCACCATGAGAACTTTGTCAGTTGACGACTACTACTTCACTTATTAGAGTTACACATGAATTTTTTTTTGTAAATCAAATCAAGTTTTGCAAGAAAAAACTCACTAGGTTTACAAATCCATGTTAAATCCTTTTACCAAATGAAGAATTTTATAAACCTCCTAGCTCTTCAATTTTGTAAATGTTCTAGTTATCTTTTGTCACCATCTTTAGCCATTCTAAATCTTAACGGCTTAAAACAATGACTATTTTATTATATCATGAATTTGCATGTTGGGAATTCAGGTGGGGCTTGGCTAGGTGATTCTTCTGTTCCACGTGGTGTTGACATCAGTCACTCATTGATATTAGCTGCCCAGTGCACTAATCTGGCATACCTGTATATACAATGCACTGAGTGGATCATTTTGTGATACTCTCCTCCTCTACAAGACAAAATTATTTTTGGTAATAACATGAAATAAAACTAAAAAACATAATTATGTTCACAAAAGAAACACAACTAAAAAATTTCTTTTATTTAATTTTGTGTATATAATCATACCAGTTAAAAAAATGTAAAACAGATACTACAGTACAAAAAAGGAAAAAAGCACAACTATTTATTCAGTAGTTTTTATACCTATGGACATAGTTTAAACTTTGATCCTTTGATTACAGCCTGATATAATAATATTGTATGTAAGTAACATTATTAAATACTAATTAAAATTAAAT